>NW_027370073.1:0-38452 GCF_046119375.1 Phyllobates terribilis
CTTAGCATGATAAAGAAGATTCAAAGAGAGTGAGATGCCAGCTCCTTTCATTCAGTCAGTAGCTTCAATCATTTCTGGACGTTTTTCAATGGCAAAAATCAATGAATATTGTAAATGCACAAACAGTAATTTCTCCGCATTGCAAGGTGCAATTCTGAAATTTTTTGCTTTTTCCTGCTCCTCTTAGCATGATAAAGAAGATTCAAAGAGAGTGAGATGCCAGCTCCTTTCATTCAGTCAGTAGCTTCAAACATTTCTGGTATATGAATAACATGATGTTTTTCAATGGCAAAAATCAATGAATATTGTAAATGCACAAACAGTAATTTCTCCGCATTGCAAGGTGCAAGTCTGAAATTTTTTGCTTTTTCCTGCTCCTCTTAGCATGATAAAGAAGATTCAAAGAGAGTGAGATGCCAGCTACTTTCATTCAGTCAGTAGCATCAATCATTTCTGGACGTTTTTCAATGGTAAAAATCAATGAATATTGTAAATGCACAAACAGTAATTTCTCCGCATTGCAAGGTGCAATTCTGAAATTTTTTGCTTTTTCCTGCTCCTCTTAGCATGATAAAGAAGATTCAAACAGAGTGAGATGCCAGCTCCTTTCATTCAGTCAGTAGCTTCAATCATTTCTGGACGTTTTTCAATGGCAAAAATCAATGAATATTGTAAATGCACAAACAGTAATTTCTTCGCATTGCAAGGTGCAATTCTGAAATGTTTTGCTTTTTCCTGCTCCTCTTAGCATGATAAAGAAGATTCAAAGAGAGTGAGATGCCAGCTCCTTTCATTCAGTCAGTAGCTTCAATCATTTCTGGTAAATGAATAACATGATGTTTTTCAATGGCAAAAATCAATGAATTTTGTAAATGCACAAACAGTAATTTCTCCGCATTGCAAGGCGCAATTCTGAAATTTTTTGCTTTTTCCTGCTCCTCTTAGCATGATAAAGAAGATTCAAAGAGAGTGAGATGCCAGCTCCTTTCATTCAGTCAGTAGCTTCAATCATTTCTGGACGTTTTTCAATGGCAAAAATCAATGAATATTGTAAATGCACAAACAGTAATTTCTCCGCATTGCAAGGTGCAATTCTGAAATTTTTTGCTTTTTCCTGCTCCTCTTAGCATGATAAAGAAGATTCAAAGAGAGTGAGATGCCAGCTCCTTTCATTCAGTCAGTAGCTTCAATCATTTCTGGATGTTTTTCAATGGCAAAAGTCAATGAATATTGTAAATGCACAAACTGTAATTTCTTCGCATTGCAAGGTGCAATTCTGAAATTTTTTGCTTTTCCTGCTCCTCTTAGCATGATAAAGAAGATTCATAGAGATTGAGATGCCAGCTCCTTTCATTCAGTCAGTAGCTTCAATCATTTCTGGACGTTTTTCAATGGCAAAAATCAATGAATATTGTAAATGCACAAACAGTAATTTCTCCGCATTGCAAGGTGCAATTCTGAAATTTTTTGCTTTTTCCTGCTCCTCTTAGCATGATAAAGAAGATTCAAAGAGAGTGAGATGCCAGCTCCTTTCATTCAGTCAGTAGCTTCAAACATTTCTGGTATATGAATAACATGATGTTTTTCAATGGCAAAAATCAATGAATATTGTAAATGCACAAACAGTAATTTCTCCGCATTGCAAGGTGCAATTCTGAAATTTTTTGCTTTTTCCTGCTCCTCTTAGCATGATAAAGAAGATTCAAAGAGAGTGAGATGCCAGCTCCTTTCATTCAGTCAGTAGCTTCAATCATTTCTGGACGTTTTTCAATGGCAAAAATCAATGAATATTGTAAATGCACAAACAGTAATTTCTCCGCATTGCAAGGTGCAATTCTGAAATTTTTTGCTTTTTCCTGCTCCTCTTAGCATGATAAAGAAGATTCAAAGAGAGTGAGATGCCAGCTCCTTTCATTCAGTCAGTAGCTTCAATCATTTCTGGACGTTTTTCAATGGCAAAAATCAATGAATATTGTAAATGCACAAACTGTAATTTCTCCGCATTGTAAGGTGCAATTCTGAAATTTTTTGCTTTTTCCTGCTCCTCTTAGCATGATAAAGAAGATTCAAAGAGAGTGAGATGCCAGCTCCTTTCATTCAGTCAGTAGCTTCAATCATTTCTGGACGTTTTTCAATGGCAAAAATCAATGAATATTGTAAATGCACAAACAGTAATTTCTCCGCATTGCAAGGTGCAATTCTGAAATTTTTTGCTTTTTCCTGCTCCTCTTAGCATGATAAAGAAGATTCAAAGAGAGTGAGATGCCAGCTCCTTTCATTCAGTCAGTAGCTTCAATCATTTCTGGACGTTTTTCAATGGCAAAAATCAATGAATATTGTAAATGCACAAACAGTAATTTCTTCGCATTGCAAGGTGCAATTCTGAAATGTTTTGCTTTTTCCTGCTCCTCTTAGCATGATAAAGAAGATTCAAAGAGAGTGAGATGCCAGCTCCTTTCATTCAGTCAGTAGCTTCAATCATTTCTGGTAAATGAATAACATGATGTTTTTCAATGGCAAAAATCAATGAATTTTGTAAATGCACAAACAGTAATTTCTCCGCATTGCAAGGCGCAATTCTGAAATTTTTTGCTTTTTCCTGCTCCTCTTAGCATGATAAAGAAGATTCAAAGAGAGTGAGATGCCAGCTCCTTTCATTCAGTCAGTAGCTTCAATCATTTCTGGACGTTTTTCAATGGCAAAAATCAATGAATATTGTAAATGCACAAACAGTAATTTCTCCGCATTGCAAGGTGCAATTCTGAAATTTTTTGCTTTTTCCTGCTCCTCTTAGCATGATAAAGAAGATTCAAAGAGAGTGAGTTGCCAGCTCCTTTCATTCAGTCAGTAGCTTCAATCATTTCTGGATGTTTTTCAATGGCAAAAGTCAATGAATATTGTAAATGCACAAACTGTAATTTCTTCGCATTGCAAGGTGCAATTCTGAAATTTTTTGCTTTTCCTGCTCCTCTTAGCATGATAAAGAAGATTCATAGAGAGTGAGATGCCAGCTCCTTTCATTCAGTCAGTAGCTTCAATCATTTCTGGACGTTTTTCAATGGCAAAAATCAATGAATATTGTAATTGCACAAACAGTAATTTCTCCGCATTGCAAGGTGCAATTCTGAAATTTTTTGCTTTTTCCTGCTCCTCTTAGCATGATAAAGAAGATTCAAAGAGAGTGAGATGCCAGCTCCTTTCATTCAGTCAGTAGCTTCAAACATTTCTGGTATATGAATAACATGATGTTTTTCAATGGCAAAAATCAATGAATATTGTAAATGCACAAACAGTAATTTCTCCGCATTGCAAGGTGCAATTCTGAAATTTTTTGCTTTTTCCTGCTCCTCTTAGCATGATAAAGAAGATTCAAAGAGAGTGAGATGCCAGCTCCTTTCATTCAGTCAGTAGCTTCAATCATTTCTGGACGTTTTTCAATGGCAAAAATCAATGAATATTGTAAATGCACAAACAGTAATTTCTCCGCATTGCAAGGTGCAATTCTGAAATTTTTTGCTTTTTCCTGCTCCTCTTAGCATGATAAAGAAGATTCAAAGAGAGTGAGATGCCAGCTCCTTTCATTCAGTCAGTAGCTTCAATCATTTCTGGACGTTTTTCAATGGCAAAAATCAATGAATATTGTAAATGCACAAACTGTAATTTCTCCGCATTGTAAGGTGCAATTCTGAAATTTTTTGCTTTTTCCTGCTCCTCTTAGCATGATAAAGAAGATTCAAAGAGAGTGAGATGCCAGCTCCTTTCATTCAGTCAGTAGCTTCAATCATTTCTGGACGTTTTTCAATGGCAAAAATCAATGAATATTGTAAATGCACAAACAGTAATTTCTCCGCATTGCAAGGTGCAATTCTGAAATTTTTTGCTTTTTCCTGCACCTCTTAGCATGATAAAGAAGATTCAAAGAGAGTGAGATGCCAGCTCCTTTCATTCAGTCAGTAGCTTCAAACATTTCTGGTATATGAATAACATGATGTTTTTCAATGGCAAAAATCAATGAATATTGTAAATGCACAAACAGTAATTTCTCCGCATTGCAAGGTGCAAGTCTGAAATTTTTTGCTTTTTCCTGCTCCTCTTAGCATGATAAAGAAGATTCAAAGAGAGTGAGATGCCAGCTACTTTCATTCAGTCAGTAGCTTCAATCATTTCTGGACGTTTTTCAATGGTAAAAATCAATGAATATTGTAAATGCACAAACAGTAATTTCTCCGCATTGCAAGGTGCAATTCTGAAATTTTTTGCTTTTTCCTGCTCCTCTTAGCATGATAAAGAAGATTCAAAGAGAGTGAGATGCCAGCTCCTTTCATTCAGTCAGTAGCTTCAATCATTTCTGGACGTTTTTCAATGGCAAAAATCAATGAATATTGTAAATGCACAAACAGTAATTTCTCCGCATTGCAAGGTGCAATTCTGAAATTTTTTGCTTTTTCCTGCTCCTCTTAGCATGATAAAGAAGTTTCAAAGAGAGTGAGATGCCAGCTCCTTTCATTCAGTCAGTAGCTTCAATCATTTCTGGTAAATGAATAACATGATGTTTTTCAATGGCAAAAATCAATGAATTTTGTAAATGCACAAACACTAATTTCTCCGCATTGCAAGGCGCAATTCTGAAATTTTTTGCTTTTTCCTGCTCCTCTTAGCATGATAAAGAAGATTCAAAGAGAGTGAGATGCCAGCTCCTTTCATTCAGTCAGTAGCTTCAATCATTTCTGAACGTTTTTCAATGGCAAAAATCAATGAATATTGTAAATGCACAAACAGTAATTTCTCCGCATTGAAAGGTGCAATTCTGAAATTTTTTGCTTTTTCCTGCTCCTCTTAGCATGATAAAGAAGATTCAAAGAGAGTGAGATGCCAGCTCCTTTCATTCAGTCAGTAGCTTCAATCATTTCTGGACGTTTTTCAATGGCAAAAATCAATGAATATTGTAAATGCACAAACAGCAATTTCTCCGCATTGCAAGGTGCAATTCTGAAATTTTTTGCTTTTTCCTGCTCCTCTTAGCATGATAAAGAAGATTCAAAGAGAGTGAGGTGCCAGCTCCTTTCATTCAGTCAGTAGCTTCAAACATTTCTGGTATATGAATAACATGTTTTTCAATGGCAAAAATCAATGAATATTGTAAATGCACAAACAGTAATTTCTCCGCATTGCAAGGAGCAATTCTGAAATTTTTTGCTTTTTCCTGCTCCTCTTAGCATGATAAAGAAGATTCAAAGAGAGTGAGATGCCAGCTCCTTTCATTCAGTCAGTAGCTTCAATCATTTCTGGACGTTTTTCAATGGCAAAAATCAATGAATATTGTAAATGCACAAACAGTAATTTCTCCGCATTGCAAGGTGCAATTCTGAAATTTTTTGCTTTTTCCTGCTCCTCTTAGCATGATAAAGAAGATTCAAAGAGAGTGAGATGCCAGCTCCTTTCATTCAGTCAGTAGCTTCAATCATTTCTGGACGTTTTTCAATGGCAAAAATCAATGAATATTGTAAATGCACAAACTGTAATTTCTCCGCATTGCAAGGTGCAATTCTGAAATTTTTTGCTTTTTCCTGCTCCTCTTAGCATGATAAAGAAGATTCAAAGAGAGTGAGATGCCAGCTCCTTTCATTCAGTCAGTAGCTTCAAACATTTCTGGTATATGAATAACATGTTTTTCAATGGCAAAAATCAATGAATATTGTAAATGCACAAACAGTAATTTCTCCGCATTGCAAGGTGCAATTCTGAAATTTTTTGCTTTTTCCTGCTCCTCTTAGCATGATAAAGAAGATTCAAAGAGAGTGAGATGCCAGCTCCTTTCATTCAGTCAGTAGCTTCAAACATTTCTGGTATATGAATAACATGATGTTTTTCAATGGCAAAAATCAATGAATATTGTAAATGCACAAACAGTAATTTCTCCGCATTGCAAGGTGCAATTCTGAAATTTTTTGCTTTTTCCTGCTCCTCTTAGCATGATAAAGAAGATTCAAAGAGAGTGAGATGCCAGCTCCTTTCATTCAGTCAGTAGCTTCAAACATTTCTGGTATATGAATAACATGATGTTTTTCAATGGCAAAAATCAATGAATATTGTAAATGCACAAACAGTAATTTCTCCGCATTGCAAGGTGCAATTCTGAAATTTTTTGCTTTTTCCTGCTCCTCTTAGCATGATAAAGAAGATTCAAAGAGAGTGAGATGCCAGCTCCTTTCATTGAGTCAGTAGCTTCAATCATTTCTGGACTTTTTTCAATGGCAAAAATCATTGAATATTGTAAATGCACAAACAGTAATTTCTCCGCATTGCAAGGTGCAATTCTGAAATTTTTTACTTTTTCCTGCTCCTCTTAGCATGATAAAGAAGATTCAAAGAGAGTGAGATGCCAGCTCCTTTCATTCAGTCAGTAGCTTCAATCATTTCTGGTATATGAATAACATGATGTTTTTCAATGGCAAAAATCAATGAATATTGTAAATGCACAAACAGTAATTTCTCCGCATTGCAAGGTGCAATTCTGAAATTTTTTGTTTTTTCCTGCTCCTCTTAGCATGATAAAGAAGATTCAAAGAGAGTGAGATGCCAGCTCCTTTCATTCAGTCAGTAGCTTCAAACATTTCTGGTATATGAATAACATGATGTTTTTCAATGGCAAAAATCAATGAATATTGTAAATGCACAAACAGTGATTTCTCCGCATTGCAAGGTGCAATTCTGAAATTTTTTGCTTTTTCCTGCTCCTCTTAGCATGTTAAAGAAGATTCAAAGAGAGTGAGATGCCAGCTCCTTTCGTTCAGTCAGTAGCCTCAATCATTTATGGACGTTTTTCAATGGTAAAAATCAATGAATATTGTAAATGCACAAACAGTAATTTCTCCGCATTGCAAGGTGCAATTCTGAAATTTTTTGCTTTTTCCTGCTCCTCTTAGCATGATAAAGAAGATTCAAAGAGAGTGAGATGCCAGCTCCTTTCATTCAGTCAGTAGCTTCAAACATTTCTGGTATATGAATAACATGATGTTTTTCAAAGGCAAAAATCAATGAATATTGTAAATGCACAAACAGTAATTTCTCCGCATTGCAAGGTGCAATTCTGAAATTTTTTGCTTTTTCCTGCTCCTCTTAGCATGATAAAGAAGATTCAAAGAGAGTGAGATGCCAGCTCCTTTCATTCAGTCAGTAGCTTCAATCATTTCTGGTATATGAATAACATGATGTTTTTCAATGGCAAAAATCAATGAATATTGTAAATGCACAAACTGTAATTTCTCCGCATTGCAAGGTGCAATTCTGAAATTTTTTGCTTTTTCCTGCTCCTCTTAGCATGATAAAGAAGATTCAAAGAGAGTGAGATGCCAGCTCCTTTCATTCAGTCAGTAGCTTCAATCATTTCTGGACGTTTTTCAATGGCAAAAATCAATGAATATTGCAAATGCACAAACAGTAATTTCTCCGCATTGCAAGGTGCAATTCTGAAATTTTTTGCTTTTACCTGCTCCTCTTAGCATGATAAAGAAGATTCAAAGAGAGTGAGATGCCAGCTCCTTTCATTCAGTCAGTAGCTTCAATCATTTCTGGACGTTTTTCAATGGCAAAAATCAATGAATATTGTAAATGCACAAACAGTAATTTCTCCGCATTGCAAGTTGCAATTCTGAAATTTTTTGCTTTTTCCTGCTCCTCTTAGCATGATAAAGAAGATTCAAAGAGAGTGAGATGCCAGCTCCTTTCATTCAGTCAGTAGCTTCAAACATTTCTGGTATATGAATAACATGATGTTTTTCAATGGCAAAAATCAATGAATATTGTAAATGCACAGACAGTAATTTCTCCGCATTGCAAGGTGCAATTCTGAAATTTTTTGCTTTTTCCTGCTCCTCTTAGCATGATAAAGAAGATTCAAAGAGAGTGAGATGCCAGCTCCTTTCGTTCAGTCAGTAGCTTCAATCATTTCTGGACGTTTTTCAATGGCAAAAATCATTGAATATTATAAATGCACAAACAGTAATTTCTCCGCATTGCATAGTGCAATTCTGAAATTTTTTACTTTTTCCTGCTCCTCTTAGCATGATAAAGAAGATTCAAAGAGAGTGAGATGCCAGCTCCTTTCATTCAGTCAGTAGCTTCAATCATTTCTGGTATATGAATAACATGATGTTTTTCAATGGCAAAAATCAATGAATATTGTAAATGCACAAACAGTAATTTCTCCGCATTGCAAGGTGCAATTCTGAAATTTTTTGCTTTTTCCTGCTCCTCTTAGCATGATAAAGAAGATTCAAAGAGAGTGAGATGCCAGCTCCTTTCATTCAGTCAGTAGCTTCAATAATTTCTGGACGTTTTTCAATGGCAAAAATCAATGAATATTGTAAATGCACAAACAGTAATTTCTCCGCATTGCAAGGTGCAATTCTGAAATTTTTTGCTTTTTCCTGCTCCTCTTAGCATGATAAACATGATTCAAAGAGAGTGAGATGCCAGCTCCTTTCATTCAGTCAGTAGCTTCAATCATTTCTGGACGTTTTTCAATGGCAAAAATCAATGAATATTGTAAATGCACAAACAGTAATTTCTCCGCATTGCAAGGTGCAATTATGAAATTTTTTGCTTTTTCCTGCTCCTCTTAGCATGATAAAGAAGATTCAAAGAGAGTGAGAAGCCAGCTCCTTTCATTCAGTCAGTAGCTTCAAACATTTCTGGTATATGAATAACATGATGTTTTTCAATGGCAAAAATCAATGAATATTGTAAATGCACAAACAGTAATTTCTCCGCATTGCAAGGTGCAATTCTGAAATTTTTTGCTTTTTCCTGCTCCTCTTAGCATGATAAAGAAGATTCAAAGAGAGTGAGATGCCAGCTCCTTTCATTCAGTCAGTAGCTTCAATCATTTCTGGATGTTTTTCAATGGCAAAAATCAATGAATATTGTAAATGCACAAACAGTAATTTCTCCGCATTGCAAGGTGCAATTCTGAAATTTTTTGCTTTTTCCTGCTCCTCTTAGCATGATAAAGAAGATTCAAAGAGAGTGAGATGCCAGCTCCTTTCATTCAGTCAGTAGCTTCAATCATTTCTGGACGTTTTTCAATGGCAAAAATCAATGAATATTGTAAATGCACAAACAGTAATTTCTCCGCATTGCAAGGTGCAATTCTGAAATTTTTTGCTTTTTCCTGCTCCTCTTAGCATGATAAAGAAGATTCAAAGAGAGTGAGATGCCAGCTCCTTTCATTCAGTCAGTAGCTTCAAACATTTCTGGTATATGAATAACATGATGTTTTTCAATGGCAAAAATCAATGAATATTGTAAATGCACAAACAGGAATTTCTCCGCATTGCAAGGTGCAAGTCTGAAATTTTTTGCTTTTTCCTGCTCCGCTTAGCATGATAAAGAAGATTCAAAGAGAGTGAAATGCCAGCTACTTTCATTCAGTCAGTAGCTTCAATCATTTCTGGACGTTTTTCAATGGTAAAAATCAATGAATATTGTAAATGCACAAACAGTAATTTCTCCACATTGCAAGGTGCAATTCTGAAATTTTTTGCTTTTTCCTGCTCCTCTTAGCATGATAAAGAAGATTCAAAGAGAGTGAGATGCCAGCTCCTTTCATTCAGTCAGTAGCTTCAAACATTTCTGGTATATGAATAACATGATGTTTTTCAATGGCAAAAATCAATGAATATTGTAAATGCACAAACAGTAATTTCTCCGCATTGCAAGGTGCAATTCTGAAATTTTTTGCTTTTTCCTGCTCCTCTTAGCATGATAAAGAAGATTCAAAGAGAGTGAGATGCCAGCTCCTTTCATTCAGTCAGTAGCTTCAATCATTTCTGGATGTTTTTCAATGGCAAAAATCAATGAATATTGTAAATGCACAAACAGTAATTTCTCCGCATTGCAAGGTGCAATTCTGAAATTTTTTGCTTTTTCCTGCTCCTCTTAGCATGATAAACAAGATTCAAAGAGAGTGAGATGCCAGCTCCTTTCATTCAGTCAGTAGCTTCAATCATTTCTGGACGTTTTTCAATGGCAAAAATCAATGAATATTGTAAATGCACAAACAGTAATTTCTCCGCATTGCAAGGTGCAATTCTGAAATTTTTTGCTTTTTCCTGCTCCTCTTAGCATGATAAAGAAGATTCAAAGAGAGTGAGATGCCAGCTCCTTTCATTCAGTCAGTAGCTTCAAACATTTCTGGTATATGAATAACATGATGTTTTTCAATGGCAAAAATCAATGAATATTGTAAATGCACAAACAGTAATTTCTCCGCATTGCAAGGTGCAAGTCTGAAATTTTTTGCTTTTTCCTGCTCCTCTTAGCATGATAAAGAAGATTCAAAGAGAGTGAGATGCCAGCTACTTTCATTCAGTCAGTAGCTTCAATCATTTCTGGACGTTTTTCAATGGTAAAAATCAATGAATATTGTAAATGCACAAACAGTAATTTCTCCACATTGCAAGGTGCAATTCTGAAATTTTTTGCTTTTTCCTGCTCCTCTTAGCATGATAAAGAAGATTCAAAGAGAGTGAGATGCCAGCTCCTTTCATTCAGTCAGTAGCTTCAAACATTTCTGGTATATGAATAACATGATGTTTTTCAATGGCAAAAATCAATGAATATTGTAAATGCACAAACAGTAATTTCTCCGCATTGCAAGGTGCAATTCTGAAATTTTTTGCTTTTTCCTGCTCCTCTTAGCATGATAAAGAAGATTCAAAGAGAGTGAGATGCCAGCTCCTTTCATTCAGTCAGTAGCTTCAATCATTTCTGGATGTTTTTCAATGGCAAAAATCAATGAATATTGTAAATGCACAAACTGTAATTTCTCCGCATTGCAAGGTGCAATTCTGAAATTTTTTGCTTTTTCCTGCTCCTCTTAGCATAATAAAGAAGATTCAAAGAGAGTGAGATGCCAGCTCCTTTCATTCAGTCAGTAGCTTCAATCATTTCTGGACGTTTTTCAATGGCAAAAATCAATGAATATTGTAAATGCACAAACAGTAATTTCTCCGCATTGCAAGGTGCAATTCTGAAATTTTTTGCTTTTTCCTGCTCCTCTTAGCATGATAAAGAAGATTCAAAGAGAGTGAGATGCCAGCTCCTTTCATTCAGTCAGTACCTTCAATCATTTCTGGACGTTTTTCAATGGCAAAAATCAATGAATATTGTAAATGCACAAACAGTAATTTCTCCGCATTGCAAGGTGCAATTCTGAAATTTTTTGCTTTTTCCCGCTCCTCTTAGCATGATAAAGATTCAAAGAGAGTGAGGTGCCAGCTCCTTTCATTCAGTCAGTAGCTTCAAACATTTCTGGTATATGAATAACATGTTTTTCAATGGCAAAAATCAATGAATATTGTAAATGCACAAACAGTAATTTCTCCGCATTGCAAGGTGCAATTCTGAAATTTTTTGCTTTTTCCTGCTCCTCTTAGCATGATAAAGAAGATTCAAAGAGAGTGAGATGCCAGCTCCTTTCATTCAGTCAGTAGCTTCAAACATTTCTGGTATATGAATAACATGATGTTTTTCAATGGCAAAAATCAATGAATATTGTAAATGCACAAACAGTAATTTCTCCGCATTGCAAGTTGCAATTCTGAAATTTTTTGCTTTTTCCTGCTCCTCTTAGCATGATAAAGAAGATTCAAAGAGAGTGAGATGCCAGCTCCTTTCATTCAGTCAGTAGCTTCAAACATTTCTGGTATATGAATAACATGATGTTTTTCAATGGCAAAAATCAATGAATATTGTAAATGCACAGACAGTAATTTCTCCGCATTGCAAGGTGCAATTCTGAAATTTTTTGCTTTTTCCTGCTCCTCTTAGCATGATAAAGAAGATTCAAAGAGAGTGAGATGCCAGCTCCTTTCGTTCAGTCAGTAGCTTCAATCATTTCTGGACGTTTTTCAATGGCAAAAATCATTGAATATTATAAATGCACAAACAGTAATTTCTCCGCATTGCATAGTGCAATTCTGAAATTTTTTACTTTTTCCTGCTCCTCTTAGCATGATAAAGAAGATTCAAAGAGAGTGAGATGCCAGCTCCTTTCATTCAGTCAGTAGCTTCAATCATTTCTGGTATATGAATAACATGATGTTTTTCAATGGCAAAAATCAATGAATATTGTAAATGCACAAACAGTAATTTCTCCGCATTGCAAGGTGCAATTCTGAAATTTTTTGCTTTTTCCTGCTCCTCTTAGCATGATAAAGAAGATTCAAAGAGAGTGAGATGCCAGCTCCTTTCATTCAGTCAGTAGCTTCAATAATTTCTGGACGTTTTTCAATGGCAAAAATCAATGAATATTGTAAATGCACAAACAGTAATTTCTCCGCATTGCAAGGTGCAATTCTGAAATTTTTTGCTTTTTCCTGCTCCTCTTAGCATGATAAACATGATTCAAAGAGAGTGAGATGCCAGCTCCTTTCATTCAGTCAGTAGCTTCAATCATTTCTGGACGTTTTTCAATGGCAAAAATCAATGAATATTGTAAATGCACAAACAGTAATTTCTCCGCATTGCAAGGTGCAATTATGAAATTTTTTGCTTTTTCCTGCTCCTCTTAGCATGATAAAGAAGATTCAAAGAGAGTGAGATGCCAGCTCCTTTCATTCAGTCAGTAGCTTCAAACATTTCTGGTATATGAATAACATGATGTTTTTCAATGGCAAAAATCAATGAATATTGTAAATGCACAAACAGTAATTTCTCCGCATTGCAAGGTGCAATTCTGAAATTTTTTGCTTTTTCCTGCTCCTCTTAGCATGATAAAGAAGATTCAAAGAGAGTGAGATGCCAGCTCCTTTCATTCAGTCAGTAGCTTCAATCATTTCTGGATGTTTTTCAATGGCAAAAATCAATGAATATTGTAAATGCACAAACAGTAATTTCTCCGCATTGCAAGGTGCAATTCTGAAATTTTTTGCTTTTTCCTGCTCCTCTTAGCATGATAAACAAGATTCAAAGAGAGTGAGATGCCAGCTCCTTTCATTCAGTCAGTAGCTTCAATCATTTCTGGACGTTTTTCAATGTCAAAAATCAATGAATATTGTAAATGCACAAACAGTAATTTCTCCGCTTTGCAAGGTGCAATTCTGAAATTTTTTGCTTTTTCCTGCTCCTCTTAGCATGATAAAGAAGATTCAAAGAGAGTGAGATGTCAGCTCCTTTCATTCAGTCAGTAGCTTCAAACATTTCTGGTATATGAATAACATGATGTTTTTCAATGGCAAAAATCAATGAATATTGTAAATGCACAAACAGGAATTTCTCCACATTGCAAGGTGCAAGTCTGAAATTTTTTGCTTTTTCCTGCTCCTCTTAGCATGATAAAGAAGATTCAAAGAGAGTGAGATGCCAGCTACTTTCATTCAGTCAGTAGCTTCAATCATTTCTGGACGTTTTTCAATGGTAAAAATCAATGAATATTGTAAATGCACAAACAGTAATTTCTCCACATTGCAAGGTGCAATTCTGAAATTTTTTGCTTTTTCCTGCTCCTCTTAGCATGATAAAGAAGATTCAAAGAGAGTGAGATGCCAGCTCCTTTCATTCAGTCAGTAGCTTCAAACATTTCTGGTATATGAATAACATGATGTTTTTCAATGGCAAAAATCAATGAATATTGTAAATGCACAAACAGTAATTTCTCCGCATTGCAAGGTGCAATTCTGAAATTTTTTGCTTTTTCCTGCTCCTCTTAGCATGATAAAGAAGATTCAAAGAGAGTGAGATGCCAGCTCCTTTCATTCAGTCAGTAGCTTCAATCATTTCTGGATGTTTTTCAATGGCAAAAATCAATGAATATTGTAAATGCACAAACAGTAATTTCTCCGCATTGCAAGGTGCAATTCTGAAATTTTTTGCTTTTTCCTGCTCCTCTTAGCATGATAAACAAGATTCAAAGAGAGTGAGATGCCAGCTCCTTTCATTCAGTCAGTAGCTTCAATCATTTCTGGACGTTTTTCAATGGCAAAAATCAATGAATATTGTAAATGCACAAACAGTAATTTCTCCGCATTGCAAGGTGCAATTCTGAAATTTTTTGCTTTTTCCTGCTCCTCTTAGCATGATAAAGAAGATTCAAAGAGAGTGAGATGCCAGCTCCTTTCATTCAGTCAGTAGCTTCAAACATTTCTGGTATATGAATAACATGATGTTTTTCAATGGCAAAAATCAATGAATATTGTAAATGCACAAACAGTAATTTCTCTGCATTGCAAGGTGCAAGTCTGAAATTTTTTGCTTTTTCCTGCTCCTCTTAGCATGATAAAGAAGATTCAAAGAGAGTGAGATGCCAGCTACTTTCATTCAGTCAGTAGCTTCAATCATTTCTGGACGTTTTTCAATGGTAAAAATCAATGAATATTGTAAATGCACAAACAGTAATTTCTCCACATTGCAAGGTGCAATTCTGAAATTTTTTGCTTTTTCCTGCTCCTCTTAGCATGATAAAGAAGATTCAAAGAGAGTGAGATGCCAGCTCCTTTCATTCAGTCAGTAGCTTCAAACATTTCTGGTATATGAATAACATGATGTTTTTCAATGGCAAAAATCAATGAATATTGTAAATGCACAAACAGTAATTTCTCCGCATTGCAAGGTGCAATTCTGAAATTTTTTGCTTTTTCCTGCTCCTCTTAGCATGATAAAGAAGATTCAAAGAGAGTGAGATGCCAGCTCCTTTCATTCAGTCAGTAGCTTCAATCATTTCTGGATGTTTTTCAATGGCAAAAATCAATGAATATTGTAAATGCACAAACTGTAATTTCTCCGCATTGCAAGGTGCAATTCTGAAATTTTTTGCTTTTTCCTGCTCCTCTTAGCATAATAAAGAAGATTCAAAGAGAGTGAGATGCCAGCTCCTTTCATTCAGTCAGTAGCTTCAATCATTTCTGGACGTTTTTCAATGGCAAAAATCAATGAATATTGTAAATGCACAAACAGTAATTTCTCCGCATTGCAAGGTGCAATTCTGAAATTTTTTGCTTTTTCCTGCTCCTCTTAGCATGATAAAGAAGATTCAAAGAGAGTGAGATGCCAGCTCCTTTCATTCAGTCAGTACCTTCAATCATTTCTGGACGTTTTTCAATGGCAAAAATCAATGAATATTGTAAATGCACAAACAGTAATTTCTCCGCATTGCAAGGTGCAATTCTGAAATTTTTTGCTTTTTCCCGCTCCTCTTAGCATGATAAAGATTCAAAGAGAGTGAGGTGCCAGCTCCTTTCATTCAGTCAGTAGCTTCAAACATTTCTGGTATATGAATAACATGTTTTTCAATGGCAAAAATCAATGAATATTGTAAATGCACAAACAGTAATTTCTCCGCATTGCAAGGTGCAATTCTGAAATTTTTTGCTTTTTCCTGCTCCTCTTAGCATGATAAAGAAGATTCAAAGAGAGTGAGATGCCAGCTCCTTTCATTCAGTCAGTAGCTTCAAACATTTCTGGTATATGAATAACATGATGTTTTTCAATGGCAAAAATCAATGAATATTGTAAATGCACAAACAGTAATTTCTCCGCATTGCAAGGTGCAATTCTGAAATTTTTTGCTTTTTCCTGCTCCTCTTAGCATGATAAAGAAGATTCAAAGAGAGTGAGATGCCAGCTCCTTTCATTCAGTCAGTAGCTTCAATCATTTCTGGACGTTTTTCAATGGCAAAAATCAATGAATATTGTAAATGCACAAACAGTAATTTCTCCGCATTGCAAGGTGCAATTCTGAAATTTTTTGCTTTTTCCTGCTCCTCTTAGCATGATAAAGAAGATTCAAAGAGAGTGAGATGCCAGCTCCTTTCATTCAGTCAGTAGCTTCAATCATTTCTGGTATATGAATAACATGATGTTTTTCAATGGCAAAAATCAATGAATATTGTAAATGCACAAACAGTAATTTCTCCGCATTGCAAGGTGCAATTCTGAAATTTTTTGCTTTTTCCTGCTCCTCTTAGCATGATAAAGAAGATTCAAAGAGAGTGAGATGCCAGCTCCTTTCATTCAGTCAGTACCTTCAATCATTTCTGGACGTTTTTCAATGGCAAAAATCAATGAATATTGTAAATGCACAAACAGTAATTTCTCCGCATTGCAAGGTGCAATTCTGAAATTTTTTGCTTTTTCCCGCTCCTCTTAGCATGATAAAGATTCAAAGAGAGTGAGGTGCCAGCTCCTTTCATTCAGTCAGTAGCTTCAAACATTTCTGGTATATGAATAACATGTTTTTCAATGGCAAAAATCAATGAATATTGTAAATGCACAAACAGTAATTTCTCCGCATTGCAAGGTGCAATTCTGAAATTTTTTGCTTTTTCCTGCTCCTCTTAGCATGATAAAGAAGATTCAAAGAGAGTGAGATGCCAGCTCCTTTCATTCAGTCAGTAGCTTCAAACATTTCTGGTATATGAATAACATGATGTTTTTCAATGGCAAAAATCAATGAATATTGTAAATGCACAAACAGTAATTTCTCCGCATTGCAAGGTGCAATTCTGAAATTTTTTGCTTTTTCCTGCTCCTCTTAGCATGATAAAGAAGATTCAAAGAGAGTGAGATGCCAGCTCCTTTCATTCAGTCAGTAGCTTCAATCATTTCTGGACGTTTTTCAATGGCAAAAATCAATGAATATTGTAAATGCACAAACAGTAATTTCTCCGCATTGCAAGGTGCAATTCTGAAATTTTTTGCTTTTTCCTGCTCCTCTTAGCATGATAAAGAAGATTCAAAGAGAGTGAGATGCCAGCTCCTTTCATTCAGTCAGTAGCTTCAATCATTTCTGGTATATGAATAACATGATGTTTTTCAATGGCAAAAATCAATGAATATTGTAAATGCACAAACAGTAATTTCTCCGCATTGCAAGGTGCAATTCTGAAATTTTTTGCTTTTTCCTGCTCCTCTTAGCATGATAAAGAAGATTCAAAGAGAGTGAGATGCCAGCTCCTTTCATTCAGTCAGTAGCTTCAATCATTTCTGGACGTTTTTCAATGGCAAAAATCAATGAATATTGCAAATGCACAAACAGTAATTTCTCCGCATTGCAAGGTGCAATTCTGAAATTTTTTGCTTTTACCTGCTCCTCTTAGCATGATAAAGAAGATTCAAAGAGAGTGAGATGCCAGCTCCTTTCATTCAGTCAGTAGCTTCAATCATTTCTGGACGTTTTTCAATGGCAAAAATCAATGAATATTGTAAATGCACAAACAGTAATTTCTCCGCATTGCAAGTTGCAATTCTGAAATTTTTTGCTTTTTCCTGCTCCTCTTAGCATGATAAAGAAGATTCAAAGAGAGTGAGATGCCAGCTCCTTTCATTCAGTCAGTAGCTTCAATCATTTCTGGTATATGAATAACATGATGTTTTTCAATGGCAAAAATCAATGAATATTGTAAATGCACAAACAGTAATTTCTCCGCATTGCAAGGTGCAATTCTGAAATTTTTTGCTTTTTCCTGCTCCTCTTAGCATGATAAAGAAGATTCAAAGAGAGTGAGATGCCAGCTCCTTTCATTCAGTCAGTAGCTTCAATAATTTCTGGACGTTTTTCAATGGCAAAAATCAATGAATATTGTAAATGCACAAACAGTAATTTCTCCGCATTGCAAGGTGCAATTCTGAAATTTTTTGCTTTTTCCTGCTCCTCTTAGCATGATAAACATGATTCAAAGAGAGTGAGATGCCAGCTCCTTTCATTCAGTCAGTAGCTTCAATCATTTCTGGACGTTTTTCAATGGCAAAAATCAATGAATATTGTAAATGCACTAACAGTAATTTCTCCGCATTGCAAGGTGCAATAATGAAATTTTTTGCTTTTTCCTGCTCCTCTTAGCATGATAAAGAAGATTCAAAGAGAGTGAGATGCCAGCTCCTTTCATTCAGTCAGTAGCTTCAAACATTTCTGGTATATGAATAACATGATGTTTTTCAATGGCAAAAATCAATGAATATTGTAAATGCACAAACAGTAATTTCTCCGCATTGCAAGGTGCAATTCTGAAATTTTTTGCTTTTTCCTGCTCCTCTTAGCATGATAAAGAAGATTCAAAGAGAGTGAGATGCCAGCTCCTTTCATTCAGTCAGTAGCTTCAATCATTTCTGGACGTTTTTCAATGGTAAAAATCAATGAATATTGTAAATGCACAAACAGTAATTTCTCCACATTGCAAGGTGCAATTCTGAAATTTTTTGCTTTTTCCTGCTCCTCTTAGCATGATAAAGAAGATTCAAAGAGAGTGAGATGCCAGCTCCTTTCATTCAGTCAGTAGCTTCAAACATTTCTGGTATATGAATAACATGATGTTTTTCAATGGCAAAAATCAATGAATATTGTAAATGCACAAACAGTAATTTCTCCGCATTGCAAGGTGCAATTCTGAAATTTTTTGCTTTTTCCTGCTCCTCTTAGCATGATAAAGAAGATTCAAAGAGAGTGAGATGCCAGCTCCTTTCATTCAGTCAGTAGCTTCAATCATTTCTGGATGTTTTTCAATGGCAAAAATCAATGAATATTGTAAATGCACAAACAGTAATTTCTCCGCATTGCAAGGTGCAATTCTGAAATTTTTTGCTTTTTCCTGCTCCTCTTAGCATGATAAACAAGATTCAAAGAGAGTGAGATGCCAGCTCCTTTCATTCAGTCAGTAGCTTCAATCATTTCTGGACGTTTTTCAATGGCAAAAATCAATGAATATTGTAAATGCACAAACAGTAATTTCTCCGCATTGCAAGGTGCAATTCTGAAATTTTTTGCTTTTTCCTGCTCCTCTTAGCATGATAAAGAAGATTCAAAGAGAGTGAGATGCCAGCTCCTTTCATTCAGTCAGTAGCTTCAAACATTTCTGGTATATGAATAACATGATGTTTTTCAATGGCAAAAATCAATGAATATTGTAAATGCACAAACAGTAATTTCTCTGCATTGCAAGGTGCAAGTCTGAAATTTTTTGCTTTTTCCTGCTCCTCTTAGCATGATAAAGAAGATTCAAAGAGAGTGAGATGCCAGCTACTTTCATTCAGTCAGTAGCTTCAATCATTTCTGGACGTTTTTCAATGGTAAAAATCAATGAATATTGTAAATGCACAAACAGTAATTTCTCCACATTGCAAGGTGCAATTCTGAAATTTTTTGCTTTTTCCTGCTCCTCTTAGCATGATAAAGAAGATTCAAAGAGAGTGAGATGCCAGCTCCTTTCATTCAGTCAGTAGCTTCAAACATTTCTGGTATATGAATAACATGATGTTTTTCAATGGCAAAAATCAATGAATATTGTAAATGCACAAACAGTAATTTCTCCGCATTGCAAGGTGCAATTCTGAAATTTTTTGCTTTTTCCTGCTCCTCTTAGCATGATAAAGAAGACTCAAAGAGAGTGAGATGCCAGCTCCTTTCATTCAGTCAGTAGCTTCAATCATTTCTGGATGTTTTTCAATGGCAAAAATCAATGAATATTGTAAATGCACAAACTGTAATTTCTCCGCATTGCAAGGTGCAATTCTGAAATTTTTTGCTTTTTCCTGCTCCTCTTAGCATAATAAAGAAGATTCAAAGAGAGTGAGATGCCAGCTCCTTTCATTCAGTCAGTAGCTTCAATCATTTCTGGACGTTTTTCAATGGTAAAAATCAATGAATATTGTAAATGCACAAACAGTAATTTCTCCACATTGCAAGGTGCAATTCTGAAATTTTTTGCTTTTTCCTGCTCCTCTTAGCATGATAAAGAAGATTCAAAGAGAGTGAGATGCCAGCTCCTTTCATTCAGTCAGTAGCTTCAAACATTTCTGGTATATGAATAACATGATGTTTTTCAATGGCAAAAATCAATGAATATTGTAAATGCACAAACAGTAATTTCTCCGCATTGCAAGGTGCAATTCTGAAATTTTTTGCTTTTTCCTGCTCCTCTTAGCATGATAAAGAAGATTCAAAGAGAGTGAGATGCCAGCTCCTTTCATTCAGTCAGTAGCTTCAATCATTTCTGGATGTTTTTCAATGGCAAAAATCAATGAATATTGTAAATGCACAAACAGTAATTTCTCCGCATTGCAAGGTGCAATTCTGAAATTTTTTGCTTTTTCCTGCTCCTCTTAGCATGATAAACAAGATTCAAAGAGAGTGAGATGCCAGCTCCTTTCATTCAGTCAGTAGCTTCAATCATTTCTGGACGTTTTTCAATGGCAAAAATCAATGAATATTGTAAATGCACAAACAGTAATTTCTCCGCATTGCAAGGTGCAATTCTGAAATTTTTTGCTTTTTCCTGCTCCTCTTAGCATGATAAAGAAGATTCAAAGAGAGTGAGATGCCAGCTCCTTTCATTCAGTCAGTAGCTTCAAACATTTCTGGTATATGAATAACATGATGTTTTTCAATGGCAAAAATCAATGAATATTGTAAATGCACAAACAGTAATTTCTCTGCATTGCAAGGTGCAAGTCTGAAATTTTTTGCTTTTTCCTGCTCCTCTTAGCATGATAAAGAAGATTCAAAGAGAGTGAGATGCCAGCTACTTTCATTCAGTCAGTAGCTTCAATCATTTCTGGACGTTTTTCAATGGTAAAAATCAATGAATATTGTAAATGCACAAACAGTAATTTCTCCACATTGCAAGGTGCAATTCTGAAATTTTTTGCTTTTTCCTGCTCCTCTTAGCATGATAAAGAAGATTCAAAGAGAGTGAGATGCCAGCTCCTTTCATTCAGTCAGTAGCTTCAAACATTTCTGGTATATGAATAACATGATGTTTTTCAATGGCAAAAATCAATGAATATTGTAAATGCACAAACAGTAATTTCTCCGCATTGCAAGGTGCAATTCTGAAATTTTTTGCTTTTTCCTGCTCCTCTTAGCATGATAAAGAAGACTCAAAGAGAGTGAGATGCCAGCTCCTTTCATTCAGTCAGTAGCTTCAATCATTTCTGGATGTTTTTCAATGGCAAAAATCAATGAATATTGTAAATGCACAAACTGTAATTTCTCCGCATTGCAAGGTGCAATTCTGAAATTTTTTGCTTTTTCCTGCTCCTCTTAGCATAATAAAGAAGATTCAAAGAGAGTGAGATGCCAGCTCCTTTCATTCAGTCAGTAGCTTCAATCATTTCTGGACGTTTTTCAATGGCAAAAATCAATGAATATTGTAAATGCACAAACAGTAATTTCTCCGCATTGCAAGGTGCAATTCTGAAATTTTTTGCTTTTTCCTGCTCCTCTTAGCATGATAAAGAAGATTCAAAGAGAGTGAGATGCCAGCTCCTTTCATTCAGTCAGTACCTTCAATCATTTCTGGACGTTTTTCAATGGCAAAAATCAATGAATATTGTAAATGCACAAACAGTAATTTCTCCGCATTGCAAGGTGCAATTCTGAAATTTTTTGCTTTTTCCCGCTCCTCTTAGCATGATAAAGATTCAAAGAGAGTGAGGTGCCAGCTCCTTTCATTCAGTCAGTAGCTTCAAACATTTCTGGTATATGAATAACATGTTTTTCAATGGCAAAAATCAATGAATATTGTAAATGCACAAACAGTAATTTCTCCGCATTGCAAGGTGCAATTCTGAAATTTTTTGCTTTTTCCTGCTCCTCTTAGCATGATAAAGAAGATTCAAAGAGAGTGAGATGCCAGCTCCTTTCATTCAGTCAGTAGCTTCAAACATTTCTGGTATATGAATAACATGATGTTTTTCAATGGCAAAAATCAATGAATATTGTAAATGCACAAACAGTAATTTCTCCGCATTGCAAGGTGCAATTCTGAAATTTTTTGCTTTTTCCTGCTCCTCTTAGCATGATAAAGAAGATTCAAAGAGAGTGAGATGCCAGCTCCTTTCATTCAGTCAGTAGCTTCAATCATTTCTGGACGTTTTTCAATGGCAAAAATCAATGAATATTGTAAATGCACAAACAGTAATTTCTCCGCATTGCAAGGTGCAATTCTGAAATTTTTTGCTTTTTCCTGCTCCTCTTAGCATGATAAAGAAGATTCAAAGAGAGTGAGATGCCAGCTCCTTTCATTCAGTCAGTAGCTTCAATCATTTCTGGTATATGAATAACATGATGTTTTTCAATGGCAAAAATCAATGAATATTGTAAATGCACAAACAGTAATTTCTCCGCATTGCAAGGTGCAATTCTGAAATTTTTTGCTTTTTCCTGCTCCTCTTAGCATGATAAAGAAGATTCAAAGAGAGTGAGATGCCAGCTCCTTTCATTCAGTCAGTACCTTCAATCATTTCTGGACGTTTTTCAATGGCAAAAATCAATGAATATTGTAAATGCACAAACAGTAATTTCTCCGCATTGCAAGGTGCAATTCTGAAATTTTTTGCTTTTTCCCGCTCCTCTTAGCATGATAAAGATTCAAAGAGAGTGAGGTGCCAGCTCCTTTCATTCAGTCAGTAGCTTCAAACATTTCTGGTATATGAATAACATGTTTTTCAATGGCAAAAATCAATGAATATTGTAAATGCACAAACAGTAATTTCTCCGCATTGCAAGGTGCAATTCTGAAATTTTTTGCTTTTTCCTGCTCCTCTTAGCATGATAAAGAAGATTCAAAGAGAGTGAGATGCCAGCTCCTTTCATTCAGTCAGTAGCTTCAAACATTTCTGGTATATGAATAACATGATGTTTTTCAATGGCAAAAATCAATGAATATTGTAAATGCACAAACAGTAATTTCTCCGCATTGCAAGGTGCAATTCTGAAATTTTTTGCTTTTTCCTGCTCCTCTTAGCATGATAAAGAAGATTCAAAGAGAGTGAGATGCCAGCTCCTTTCATTCAGTCAGTAGCTTCAATCATTTCTGGACGTTTTTCAATGGCAAAAATCAATGAATATTGTAAATGCACAAACAGTAATTTCTCCGCATTGCAAGGTGCAATTCTGAAATTTTTTGCTTTTTCCTGCTCCTCTTAGCATGATAAAGAAGATTCAAAGAGAGTGAGATGCCAGCTCCTTTCATTCAGTCAGTAGCTTCAATCATTTCTGGTATATGAATAACATGATGTTTTTCAATGGCAAAAATCAATGAATATTGTAAATGCACAAACAGTAATTTCTCCGCATTGCAAGGTGCAATTCTGAAATTTTTTGCTTTTTCCTGCTCCTCTTAGCATGATAAAGAAGATTCAAAGAGAGTGAGATGCCAGCTCCTTTCATTCAGTCAGTAGCTTCAATCATTTCTGGACGTTTTTCAATGGCAAAAATCAATGAATATTGCAAATGCACAAACAGTAATTTCTCCGCATTGCAAGGTGCAATTCTGAAATTTTTTGCTTTTACCTGCTCCTCTTAGCATGATAAAGAAGATTCAAAGAGAGTGAGATGCCAGCTCCTTTCATTCAGTCAGTAGCTTCAATCATTTCTGGACGTTTTTCAATGGCAAAAATCAATGAATATTGTAAATGCACAAACAGTAATTTCTCCGCATTGCAAGTTGCAATTCTGAAATTTTTTGCTTTTTCCTGCTCCTCTTAGCATGATAAAGAAGATTCAAAGAGAGTGAGATGCCAGCTCCTTTCATTCAGTCAGTAGCTTCAATCATTTCTGGTATATGAATAACATGATGTTTTTCAATGGCAAAAATCAATGAATATTGTAAATGCACAAACAGTAATTTCTCCGCATTGCAAGGTGCAATTCTGAAATTTTTTGCTTTTTCCTGCTCCTCTTAGCATGATAAAGAAGATTCAAAGAGAGTGAGATGCCAGCTCCTTTCATTCAGTCAGTAGCTTCAATAATTTCTGGACGTTTTTCAATGGCAAAAATCAATGAATATTGTAAATGCACAAACAGTAATTTCTCCGCATTGCAAGGTGCAATTCTGAAATTTTTTGCTTTTTCCTGCTCCTCTTAGCATGATAAACATGATTCAAAGAGAGTGAGATGCCAGCTCCTTTCATTCAGTCAGTAGCTTCAATCATTTCTGGACGTTTTTCAATGGCAAAAATCAATGAATATTGTAAATGCACAAACAGTAATTTCTCCGCATTGCAAGGTGCAATAATGAAATTTTTTGCTTTTTCCTGCTCCTCTTAGCATGATAAAGAAGATTCAAAGAGAGTGAGATGCCAGCTCCTTTCATTCAGTCAGTAGCTTCAAACATTTCTGGTATATGAATAACATGATGTTTTTCAATGGCAAAAATCAATGAATATTGTAAATGCACAAACAGTAATTTCTCCGCATTGCAAGGTGCAATTCTGAAATTTTTTGCTTTTTCCTGCTCCTCTTAGCATGATAAAGAAGATTCAAAGAGAGTGAGATGCCAGCTCCTTTCATTCAGTCAGTAGCTTCAATCATTTCTGGATGTTTTTCAATGGCAAAAATCAATGAATATTGTAAATGCACAAACAGTAATTTCTCCGCATTGCAAGGTGCAATTCTGAAATTTTTTGCTTTTTCCTGCTCCTCTTAGCATGATAAACAAGATTCAAAGAGAGTGAGATGCCAGCTCCTTTCATTCAGTCAGTAGCTTCAATCATTTCTGGACGTTTTTCAATGGCAAAAATCAATGAATATTGTAAATGCACAAACAGTAATTTCTCCGCATTGCAAGGTGCAATTCTGAAATTTTTGCTTTTTCCTGCTCCTCTTAGCATGATAAAGAAGATTCAAAGAGAGTGAGATGCCAGCTCCTTTCATTCAGTCAGTAGCTTCAAACATTTCTGGTATATGAATAACATGATGTTTTTCAATGGCAAAAATCAATGAATATTGTAAATGCACAAACAGGAATTTCTCCGCATTGCAAGGTGCAAGTCTGAAATTTTTTGCTTTTTCCTGCTCCTCTTAGCATGATAAAGAAGATTCAAAGAGAGTGAGATGCCAGCTACTTTCATTCAGTCAGTAGCTTCAATCATTTCTGGACGTTTTTCAATGGTAAAAATCAATGAATATTGTAAATGCACAAACAGTAATTTCTCGACATTGCAAGGTGCAATTCTGAAATTTTTTGCTTTTTCCTGCTCCTCTTAGCATGATAAAGAAGATTCAAAGAGAGTGAGATGCCAGCTCCTTTCATTCAGTCAGTAGCTTCAAACATTTCTGGTATATGAATAACATGATGTTTTTCAATGGCAAAAATCAATGAATATTGTAAATGCACAAACAGTAATTTCTCCGCATTGCAAGGTGCAATTCTGAAATTTTTTGCTTTTTCCTGCTCCTCTTAGCATGATAAAGAAGATTCAAAGAGAGTGAGATGCCAGCTCCTTTCATTCAGTCAGTAGCTTCAATCATTTCTGGATGTTTTTCAATGGCAAAAATCAATGAATATTGTAAATGCACAAACAGTAATTTCTCCGCATTGCAAGGTGCAATTCTGAAATTTTTTGCTTTTTCCTGCTCCTCTTAGCATGATAAACAAGATTCAAAGAGAGTGAGATGCCAGCTCCTTTCATTCAGTCAGTAGCTTCAATCATTTCTGGACGTTTTTCAATGGCAAAAATCAATGAATATTGTAAATGCACAAACAGTAATTTCTCCGCATTGCAAGGTGCAATTCTGAAATTTTTTGCTTTTTCCTGCTCCTCTTAGCATGATAAAGAAGATTCAAAGAGAGTGAGATGCCAGCTCCTTTCATTCAGTCAGTAGCTTCAAACATTTCTGGTATATGAATAACATGATGTTTTTCAATGGCAAAAATCAATGAATATTGTAAATGCACAAACAGTAATTTCTCCGCATTGCAAGGTGCAATTCTGAAATTTTTTGCTTTTTCCTGCTCCTCTTAGCATGATAAAGAAGATTCAAAGAGAGTGAGATGCCAGCTCCTTTCATTCAGTCAGTAGCTTCAATCATTTCTGGACGTTTTTCAATGGCAAAAATCAATGAATATTGTAAATGCACAAACAGTAATTTCTCCGCATTGCAAGGTGCAATTCTGAAATTTTTTGCTTTTTCCTGCTCCTCTTAGCATGATAAAGAAGATTCAAAGAGAGTGAGATGCCAGCTCCTTTCATTCAGTCAGTACCTTCAATCATTTCTGGACGTTTTTCAATGGCAAAAATCAATGAATATTGTAAATGCACAAACAGTAATTTCTCCGCATTGCAAGGTGCAATTCTGAAATTTTTTGCTTTTTCCCGCTCCTCTTAGCATGATAAAGATTCAAAGAGAGTGAGGTGCCAGCTCCTTTCATTCAGTCAGTAGCTTCAAACATTTCTGGTATATGAATAACATGTTTTTCAATGGCAAAAATCAATGAATATTGTAAATGCACAAACAGTAATTTCTCCGCATTGCAAGGTGCAATTCTGAAATTTTTTGCTTTTTCCTGCTCCTCTTAGCATGATAAAGAAGATTCAAAGAGAGTGAGATGCCAGCTCCTTTCATTCAGTCAGTAGCTTCAAACATTTCTGGTATATGAATAACATGATGTTTTTCAATGGCAAAAATCAATGAATATTGTAAATGCACAAACAGTAATTTCTCCGCATTGCAAGGTGCAATTCTGAAATTTTTTGCTTTTTCCTGCTCCTCTTAGCATGATAAAGAAGATTCAAAGAGAGTGAGATGCCAGCTCCTTTCATTCAGTCAGTAGCTTCAATCATTTCTGGACGTTTTTCAATGGCAAAAATCAATGAATATTGTAAATGCACAAACAGTAATTTCTCCGCATTGCAAGGTGCAATTCTGAAATTTTTTGCTTTTTCCTGCTCCTCTTAGCATGATAAAGAAGATTCAAAGAGAGTGAGATGCCAGCTCCTTTCATTCAGTCAGTAGCTTCAATCATTTCTGGTATATGAATAACATGATGTTTTTCAATGGCAAAAATCAATGAATATTGTAAATGCACAAACAGTAATTTCTCCGCATTGCAAGGTGCAATTCTGAAATTTTTTGCTTTTTCCTGCTCCTCTTAGCATGATAAAGAAGATTCAAAGAGAGTGAGATGCCAGCTCCTTTCATTCAGTCAGTAGCTTCAATCATTTCTGGACGTTTTTCAATGGCAAAAATCAATGAATATTGCAAATGCACAAACAGTAATTTCTCCGCATTGCAAGGTGCAATTCTGAAATTTTTTGCTTTTACCTGCTCCTCTTAGCATGATAAAGAAGATTCAAAGAGAGTGAGATGCCAGCTCCTTTCATTCAGTCAGTAGCTTCAATCATTTCTGGACGTTTTTCAATGGCAAAAATCAATGAATATTGTAAATGCACAAACAGTAATTTCTCCGCATTGCAAGTTGCAATTCTGAAATTTTTTGCTTTTTCCTGCTCCTCTTAGCATGATAAAGAAGATTCAAAGAGAGTGAGATGCCAGCTCCTTTCATTCAGTCAGTAGCTTCAATCATTTCTGGTATATGAATAGCATGATGTTTTTCAATGGCAAAAATCAATGAATATTGTAAATGCACAAACAGTAATTTCTCCGCATTGCAAGGTGCAATTCTGAAATTTTTTGCTTTTTCCTGCTCCTCTTAGCATGATAAAGAAGATTCAAAGAGAGTGAGATGCCAGCTCCTTTCATTCAGTCAGTAGCTTCAATAATTTCTGGACGTTTTTCAATGGCAAAAATCAATGAATATTGTAAATGCACAAACAGTAATTTCTCCGCATTGCAAGGTGCAATTCTGAAATTTTTTGCTTTTTCCTGCTCCTCTTAGCATGATAAACATGATTCAAAGAGAGTGAGATGCCAGCTCCTTTCATTCAGTCAGTAGCTTCAATCATTTCTGGACGTTTTTCAATGGCAAAAATCAATGAATATTGTAAATGCACAAACAGTAATTTCTCCGCATTGCAAGGTGCAATAATGAAATTTTTTGCTTTTTCCTGCTCCTCTTAGCATGATAAAGAAGATTCAAAGAGAGTGAGATGCCAGCTCCTTTCATTCAGTCAGTAGCTTCAAACATTTCTGGTATATGAATAACATGATGTTTTTCAATGGCAAAAATCAATGAATATTGTAAATGCACAAACAGTAATTTCTCCGCATTGCAAGGTGCAATTCTGAAATTTTTTGCTTTTTCCTGCTCCTCTTAGCATGATAAAGAAGATTCAAAGAGAGTGAGATGCCAGCTCCTTTCATTCAGTCAGTAGCTTCAATCATTTCTGGATGTTTTTCAATGGCAAAAATCAATGAATATTGTAAATGCACAAACAGTAATTTCTCCGCATTGCAAGGTGCAATTCTGAAATTTTTTGCTTTTTCCTGCTCCTCTTAGCATGATAAACAAGATTCAAAGAGAGTGAGATGCCAGCTCCTTTCATTCAGTCAGTAGCTTCAATCATTTCTGGACGTTTTTCAATGGCAAAAATCAATGAATATTGTAAATGCACAAACAGTAATTTCTCCGCATTGCAAGGTGCAATTCTGAAATTTTTTGCTTTTTCCTGCTCCTCTTAGCATGATAAAGAAGATTCAAAGAGAGTGAGATGCCAGCTCCTTTCATTCAGTCAGTAGCTTCAAACATTTCTGGTATATGAATAACATGATGTTTTTCAATGGCAAAAATCAATGAATATTGTAAATGCACAAACAGGAATTTCTCCGCATTGCAAGGTGCAAGTCTGAAATTTTTTGCTTTTTCCTGCTCCTCTTAGCATGATAAAGAAGATTCAAAGAGAGTGAGATGCCAGCTACTTTCATTCAGTCAGTAGCTTCAATCATTTCTGGACGTTTTTCAATGGTAAAAATCAATGAATATTGTAAATGCACAAACAGTAATTTCTCGACATTGCAAGGTGCAATTCTGAAATTTTTTGCTTTTTCCTGCTCCTCTTAGCATGATAAAGAAGATTCAAAGAGAGTGAGATGCCAGCTCCTTTCATTCAGTCAGTAGCTTCAAACATTTCTGGTATATGAATAACATGATGTTTTTCAATGGCAAAAATCAATGAATATTGTAAATGCACAAACAGTAATTTCTCCGCATTGCAAGGTGCAATTCTGAAATTTTTTGCTTTTTCCTGCTCCTCTTAGCATGATAAAGAAGATTCAAAGAGAGTGAGATGCCAGCTCCTTTCATTCAGTCAGTAGCTTCAATCATTTCTGGATGTTTTTCAATGGCAAAAATCAATGAATATTGTAAATGCACAAACAGTAATTTCTCCGCATTGCAAGGTGGAATTCTGAAATTTTTTGCTTTTTCCTGCTCCTCTTAGCATGATAAACAAGATTCAAAGAGAGTGAGATGCCAGCTCCTTTCATTCAGTCAGTAGCTTCAATCATTTCTGGACGTTTTTCAATGGCAAAAATCAATGAATATTGTAAATGCACAAACAGTAATTTCTCCGCATTGCAAGGTGCAATTCTGAAATTTTTTGCTTTTTCCTGCTCCTCTTAGCATGATAAAGAAGATTCAAAGAGAGTGAGATGCCAGCTCCTTTCATTCAGTCAGTAGCTTCAAACATTTCTGGTATATGAATAACATGATGTTTTTCAATGTCAAAAATCAATGAATATTGTAAATGCACAAACAGTAATTTCTCCGCATTGCAAGGTGCAAGTCTGAAATTTTTTGCTTTTTCCTGCTCCTCTTAGCATGATAAAGAAGATTCAAAGAGAGTGAGATGCCAGCTACTTTCATTCAGTCAGTAGCTTCAATCATTTCTGGACGTTTTTCAATGGTAAAAATCAATGAATATTGTAAATGCACAAACAGTAATTTCTCCACATTGCAAGGTGCAATTCTGAAATTTTTTGCTTTTTCCTGCTCCTCTTAGCATGATAAAGAAGATTCAAAGAGAGTGAGATGCCAGCTCCTTTCATTCAGTCAGTAGCTTCAAACATTTCTGGTATATGAATAACATGATGTTTTTCAATGGCAAAAATCAATGAATATTGTAAATGCACAAACAGTAATTTCTCCGCATTGCAAGGTGCAATTCTGAAATTTTTTGCTTTTTCCTGCTCCTCTTAGCATGATAAAGAAGATTCAAAGAGAGTGAGATGCCAGCTCCTTTCATTCAGTCAGTAGCTTCAATCATTTCTGGATGTTTTTCAATGGCAAAAATCAATGAATATTGTAAATGCACAAACTGTAATTTCTCCGCATTGCAAGGTGCAATTCTGAAATTTTTTGCTTTTTCCTGCTCCTCTTAGCATAATAAAGAAGATTCAAAGAGAGTGAGATGCCAGCTCCTTTCATTCAGTCAGTAGCTTCAATCATTTCTGGATGTTTTTCAATGGCAAAAATCAATGAATATTGTAAATGCACAAACAGTAATTTCTCCGCATGGCAAGGTGCAATTCTGAAATTTTTTGCTTTTTCCTGCTCCTCTTAGCATGATAAAGAAGATTCAAAGAGAGTGAGATGCCAGCTCCTTTCATTCAGTCAGTAGCTTCAATCATTTCTGGACGTTTTTCAATGGCAAAAATCAATGAATATTGTAAATGCACAAACAGTAATTTCTCCGCATTGCAAGGTGCAATTCTGAAATTTTTTGCTTTTTCCCGCTCCTCTTAGCATGATAAAGATTCAAAGAGAGTGAGGTGCCAGCTCCTTTCATTCAGTCAGTAGCTTCAAACATTTCTGGTATATGAATAACATGTTTTTCAATGGCAAAAATCAATGAATATTGTAAATGCACAAACAGTAATTTCTCCGCATTGCAAGGTGCAATTCTGAAATTTTTTGCTTTTTCCTGCTCCTCTTAGCATGATAAAGAAGATTCAAAGAGAGTGAGATGCCAGCTCCTTTCATTCAGTCAGTAGCTTCAAACATTTCTGGTATATGAATAACATGATGTTTTTCAATGGCAAAAATCAATGAATATTGTAAATGCACAAACAGTAATTTCTCCGCATTGCAAGGTGCAAGTCTGAAATTTTTTGCTTTTTCCTGCTCCTCTTAGCATGATAAAGAAGATTCAAAGAGAGTGAGATGCCAGCTACTTTCATTCAGTCAGTAGCTTCAATCATTTCTGGACGTTTTTCAATGGTAAAAATCAATGAATATTGTAAATGCACAAACAGTAATTTCTCCACATTGCAAGGTGCAATTCTGAAATTTTTTGCTTTTTCCTGCTCCTCTTAGCATGATAAAGAAGATTCAAAGAGAGTGAGATGCCAGCTCCTTTCATTCAGTCAGTAGCTTCAAACATTTCTGGTATATGAATAACATGATGTTTTTCAATGGCAAAAATCAATGAATATTGTAAATGCACAAACAGTAATTTCTCCGCATTGCAAGGTGCAATTCTGAAATTTTTTGCTTTTTCCTGCTCCTCTTAGCATGATAAAGAAGATTCAAAGAGAGTGAGATGCCAGCTCCTTTCATTCAGTCAGTAGCTTCAATCATTTCTGGATGTTTTTCAATGGCAAAAATCAATGAATATTGTAAATGCACAAACTGTAATTTCTCCGCATTGCAAGGTGCAATTCTGAAATTTTTTGCTTTTTCCTGCTCCTCTTAGCATAATAAAGAAGATTCAAAGAGAGTGAGATGCCAGCTCCTTTCATTCAGTCAGTAGCTTCAATCATTTCTGGACGTTTTTCAATGGCAAAAATCAATGAATATTGTAAATGCACAAACAGTAATTTCTCCGCATTGCAAGGTGCAATTCTGAAATTTTTTGCTTTTTCCTGCTCCTCTTAGCATGATAAAGAAGATTCAAAGAGAGTGAGATGCCAGCTCCTTTCATTCAGTCAGTACCTTCAATCATTTCTGGACGTTTTTCAATGGCAAAAATCAATGAATATTGTAAATGCACAAACAGTAATTTCTCCGCATTGCAAGGTGCAATTCTGAAATTTTTTGCTTTTTCCCGCTCCTCTTAGCATGATAAAGATTCAAAGAGAGTGAGGTGCCAGCTCCTTTCATTCAGTCAGTAGCTTCAAACATTTCTGGTATATGAATAACATGTTTTTCAATGGCAAAAATCAATGAATATTGTAAATGCACAAACAGTAATTTCTCCGCATTGCAAGGTGCAATTCTGAAATTTTTTGCTTTTTCCTGCTCCTCTTAGCATGATAAAGAAGATTCAAAGAGAGTGAGATGCCAGCTCCTTTCATTCAGTCAGTAGCTTCAAACATTTCTGGTATATGAATAACATGATGTTTTTCAATGGCAAAAATCAATGAATATTGTAAATGCACAAACAGTAATTTCTCCGCATTGCAAGGTGCAATTCTGAAATTTTTTGCTTTTTCCTGCTCCTCTTAGCATGATAAAGAAGATTCAAAGAGAGTGAGATGCCAGCTCCTTTCATTCAGTCAGTAGCTTCAATCATTTCTGGATGTTTTTCAATGGCAAAAATCAATCAATATTGTAAATGCACAAACTGTAATTTCTCCGCATTGCAAGGTGCAATTCTGAAATTTTTTGCTTTTTCCTGCTCCGCTTAGCATGATAAAGAAGATTCAAAGAGAGTGAGATGCCAGCTCCTTTCATTCAGTCAGTAGCTTCAATCATTTCTGGACGTTTTTCAATGGCAAAAATCAATGAATATTGTAAATGCACAAACAGTAATTTCTCCGCATTGCAAGGTGCAATTCTGAAATTTTTTGCTTTTTCCTGCTCCTCTTAGCATGATAAAGAAGATTCAAAGAGAGTGAGATGCCAGCTCCTTTCATTCAGTCAGTACCTTCAATCATTTCTGGACGTTTTTCAATGGCAAAAATCAATGAAAATTGTAAATGCACAAACAGTAATTTCTCCGCATTGCAAGGTGCGATTCTGAAATTTTTTGCTTTTTCCTGCTCCTCTTAGCATGATAAAGAAGATTCAAAGAGAGTGAGATGCCAGCTCCTTTCATTCAGTCAGTAGCTTCAAACATTTCTGGTATATGAATAACATGATGTTTTTCAATGGCAAAAATCAATGAATATTGTAAATGCACAAACAGTAATTTCTCCGCATTGCAAGGTGCAAGTCTGAAATTTTTTGCTTTTTCCTGCTCCTCTTAGCATGATAAAGAAGATTCAAAGAGAGTGAGATGCCAGCTACTTTCATTCAGTCAGTAGCTTCAATCATTTCTGGACCTTTTTCAATGGTAAAAATCAATGAATATTGTAAATGCACAAACAGTAATTTCTCCACATTGCAAGGTGCAATTCTGAAATTTTTTGCTTTTTCCTGCTCCTCTTAGCATGATAAAGAAGATTCAAAGAGAGTGAGATGCCAGCTCCTTTCATTCAGTCAGTAGCTTCAAACATTTCTGGTATATGAATAACATGATGTTTTTCAATGGCAAAAATCAATGAATATTGTAAATGCACAAACAGTAATTTCTCCGCATTGCAAGGTGCAATTCTGAAATTTTTTGCTTTTTCCTGCTCCTCTTAGCATGATAAAGAAGATTCAAAGAGAGTGAGATGCCAGCTCCTTTCATTCAGTCAGTAGCTTCAAACATTTCTGGTATATGAATAACATGATGTTTTTCAATGGCAAAAATCAATGAATATTGTAAATGCACAAACAGTAATTTCTCCGCATTGCAAGGTGCAATTCTGAAATTTTTTGCTTTTTCCTGCTCCTCTTAGCATGATAAAGAAGATTCAAAGAGAGTGAGATGCCAGCTCCTTTCATTCAGTCAGTAGCTTCAATCATTTCTGGACGTTTTTCAATGGCAAAAATCAATGAATATTGCAAATGCACAAACAGTAATTTCTCCGCATTGCAAGGTGCAATTCTGAAATTTTTTGCTTTTACCTGCTCCTCTTAGCATGATAAAGAAGATTCAAAGAGAGTGAGATGCCAGCTCCTTTCATTCAGTCAGTAGCTTCAATCATTTCTGGACGTTTTTCAATGGCAAAAATCAATGAATATTGTAAATGCACAAACAGTAATTTCTCCGCATTGCAAGTTGCAATTCTGAAATTTTTTGCTTTTTCCTGCTCCTCTTAGCATGATAAAGAAGATTCAAAGAGAGTGAGATGCCAGCTCCTTTCATTCAGTCAGTAGCTTCAAACATTTCTGGTATATGAATAACATGATGTTTTTCAATGGCAAAAATCAATGAATATTGTAAATGCACAGACAGTAATTTCTCCGCATTGCAAGGTGCAATTCTGAAATTTTTTGCTTTTTCCTGCTCCTCTTAGCATGATAAAGAAGATTCAAAGAGAGTGAGATGCCAGCTCCTTTCGTTCAGTCAGTAGCTTCAATCATTTCTGGACGTTTTTCAATGGCAAAAATCATTGAATATTATAAATGCACAAACAGTAATTTCTCCGCATTGCATAGTGCAATTCTGAAATTTTTTACTTTTTCCTGCTCCTCTTAGCATGATAAAGAAGATTCAAAGAGAGTGAGATGCCAGCTCCTTTCATTCAGTCAGTAGCTTCAATCATTTCTGGTATATGAATAACATGATGTTTTTCAATGGCAAAAATCAATGAATATTGTAAATGCACAAACAGTAATTTCTCCGCATTGCAAGGTGCAATTCTGAAATTTTTTGCTTTTTCCTGCTCCTCTTAGCATGATAAAGAAGATTCAAAGAGAGTGAGATGCCAGCTCCTTTCATTCAGTCAGTAGCTTCAATAATTTCTGGACGTTTTTCAATGGCAAAAATCAATGAATATTGTAAATGCACAAACAGTAATTTCTCCGCATTGCAAGGTGCAATTCTGAAATTTTTTGCTTTTTCCTGCTCCTCTTAGCATGATAAACATGATTCAAAGAGAGTGAGATGCCAGCTCCTTTCATTCAGTCAGTAGCTTCAATCATTTCTGGACGTTTTTCAATGGCAAAAATCAATGAATATTGTAAATGCACAAACAGTAATTTCTCCGCATTGCAAGGTGCAATAATGAAATTTTTTGCTTTTTCCTGCTCCTCTTAGCATGATAAAGAAGATTCAAAGAGAGTGAGATGCCAGCTCCTTTCATTCAGTCAGTAGCTTCAAACATTTCTGGTATATGAATAACATGATGTTTTTCAATGGCAAAAATCAATGAATATTGTAAATGCACAAACAGTAATTTCTACGCATTGCAAGGTGCAATTCTGAAATTTTTTGCTTTTTCCTGCTCCTCTTAGCATGATAAAGAAGATTCAAAGAGAGTGAGATGCCAGCTCCTTTCATTCAGTCAGTAGCTTCAATCATTTCTGGATGTTTTTCAATGACAAAAATCAATGAATATTGTAAATGCACAAACAGTAATTTCTCCGCATTGCAAGGTGCAATTCTGAAATTTTTTGCTTTTTCCTGCTCCTCTTAGCATGATAAACAAGATTCAAAGAGAGTGAGATGCCAGCTCCTTTCATTCAGTCAGTAGCTTCAATCATTTCTGGACGTTTTTCAATGGCAAAAATCAATGAATATTGTAAATGCACAAACAGTAATTTCTCCGCATTGCAAGGTGCAATTCTGAAATTTTTTGCTTTTTCCTGCTCCTCTTAGCATGATAAAGAAGATTCAAAGAGAGTGAGATGCCAGCTCCTTTCATTCAGTCAGTAGCTTCAAACATTTCTGGTATATGAATAACATGATGTTTTTCAATGGCAAAAATCAATGAATATTGTAAATGCACAAACAGGAATTTCTCCGCATTGCAAGGTGCAAGTCTGAAATTTTTTGCTTTTTCCTGCTCCTCTTAGCATGATAAAGAAGATTCAAAGAGAGTGAGATGCCAGCTACTTTCATTCAGTCAGTAGCTTCAATCATTTCTGGACGTTTTTCAATGGTAAAAATCAATGAATATTGTAAATGCACAAACAGTAATTTCTCCACATTGCAAGGTGCAATTCTGAAATTTTTTGCTTTTTCCTGCTCCTCTTAGCATGATAAAGAAGATTCAAAGAGAGTGAGATGCCAGCTCCTTTCATTCAGTCAGTAGCTTCAAACATTTCTGGTATATGAATAACATGATGTTTTTCAATGGCAAAAATCAATGAATATTGTAAATGCACAAACAGTAATTTCTCCGCATTGCAAGGTGCAATTCTGAAATTTTTTGCTTTTTCCTGCTCCTCTTAGCATGATAAAGAAGATTCAAAGAGAGTGAGATGCCAGCTCCTTTCATTCAGTCAGTAGCTTCAATCATTTCTGGATGTTTTTCAATGGCAAAAATCAATGAATATTGTAAATGCACAAACAGTAATTTCTCCGCATTGCAAGGTGCAATTCTGAAATTTTTTGCTTTTTCCTGCTCCTCTTAGCATGATAAACAAGATTCAAAGAGAGTGAGATGCCAGCTCCTTTCATTCAGTCAGTAGCTTCAATCATTTCTGGACGTTTTTCAATGGCAAAAATCAATGAATATTGTAAATGCACAAACAGTAATTTCTCCGCATTGCAAGGTGCAATTCTGAAATTTTTTGCTTTTTCCTGCTCCTCTTAGCATGATAAATAAGATTCAAAGAGAGTGAGATGCCAGCTCCTTTCATTCAGTCAGTAGCTTCAAACATTTCTGGTATATGAATAACATGATGTTTTTCAATGGCAAAAATCAATGAATATTGTAAATGCACAAACAGTAATTTCTCCGCATTGCAAGGTGCAAGTCTGAAATTTTTTGCTTTTTCCTGCTCCTCTTAGCATGATAAAGAAGATTCAAAGAGAGTGAGATGCCAGCTACTTTCATTCAGTCAGTAGCTTCAATCATTTCTGGACGTTTTTCAATGGTAAAAATCAATGAATATTGTAAATGCACAAACAGTAATTTCTCCACATTGCAAGGTGCAATTCTGAAATTTTTTGCTTTTTCCTGCTCCTCTTAGCATGATAAAGAAGATTCAAAGAGAGTGAGATGCCAGCTCCTTTCATTCAGTCAGTAGCTTCAAACATTTCTGGTATATGAATAACATGATGTTTTTCAATGGCAAAAATCAATGAATATTGTAAATGCACAAACAGTAATTTCTCCGCATTGCAAGGTGCAATTCTGAAATTTTTTGCTTTTTCCTGCTCCTCTTAGCATGATAAAGAAGATTCAAAGAGAGTGAGATGCCAGCTCCTTTCATTCAGTCAGTAGCTTCAATCATTTCTGGATGTTTTTCAATGGCAAAAATCAATGAATATTGTAAATGCACAAACTGTAATTTCTCCGCATTGCAAGGTGCAATTCTGAAATTTTTTGCTTTTTCCTGCTCCTCTTAGCATAATAAAGAAGATTCAAAGAGAGTGAGATGCCAGCTCCTTTCATTCAGTCAGTAGCTTCAATCATTTCTGGACGTTTTTCAATGGCAAAAATCAATGAATATTGTAAATGCACAAACAGTAATTTCTCCGCATTGCAAGGTGCAATTCTGAAATTTTTTGCTTTTTCCTGCTCCTCTTAGCATGATAAAGAAGATTCAAAGAGAGTGAGATGCCAGCTCCTTTCATTCAGTCAGTACCTTCAATCATTTCTGGACGTTTTTCAATGGCAAAAATCAATGAATATTGTAAATGCACAAACAGTAATTTCTCCGCATTGCAAGGTGCAATTCTGAAATTTTTTGCTTTTTCCCGCTCCTCTTAGCATGATAAAGATTCAAAGAGAGTGAGGTGCCAGCTCCTTTCATTCAGTCAGTAGCTTCAAACATTTCTGGTATATGAATAACATGTTTTTCAATGGCAAAAATCAATGAATATTGTAAATGCACAAACAGTAATTTCTCCGCATTGCAAGGTGCAATTCTGAAATTTTTTGCTTTTTCCTGCTCCTCTTAGCATGATAAAGAAGATTCAAAGAGAGTGAGATGCCAGCTCCTTTCATTCAGTCAGTAGCTTCAAACATTTCTGGTATATGAATAACATGATGTTTTTCAATGGCAAAAATCAATGAATATTGTAAATGCACAAACAGTAATTTCTCCGCATTGCAAGGTGCAATTCTGAAATTTTTTGCTTTTTCCTGCTCCTCTTAGCATGATAAAGAAGATTCAAAGAGAGTGAGATGCCAGCTCCTTTCATTCAGTCAGTAGCTTCAATCATTTCTGGATGTTTTTCAATGGCAAAAATCAATCAATATTGTAAATGCACAAACTGTAATTTCTCCGCATTGCAAGGTGCAATTCTGAAATTTTTTGCTTTTTCCTGCTCCTCTTAGCATGATAAAGAAGATTCAAAGAGAGTGAGATGCCAGCTCCTTTCATTCAGTCAGTAGCTTCAATCATTTCTGGACGTTTTTCAATGGCAAAAATCAATGAATATTGTAAATGCACAAACAGTAATTTCTCCGCATTGCAAGGTGCAATTCTGAAATTTTTTGCTTTTTCCTGCTCCTCTTAGCATGATAAAGAAGATTCAAAGAGAGTGAGATGCCAGCTCCTTTCATTCAGTCAGTACCTTCAATCATTTCTGGACGTTTTTCAATGGCAAAAATCAATGAAAATTGTAAATGCACAAACAGTAATTTCTCCGCATTGCAAGGTGCGATTCTGAAATTTTTTGCTTTTTCCTGCTCCTCTTAGCATGATAAAGAAGATTCAAAGAGAGTGAGATGCCAGCTCCTTTCATTCAGTCAGTAGCTTCAAACATTTCTGGTATATGAATAACATGATGTTTTTCAATGGCAAAAATCAATGAATATTGTAAATGCACAAACAGTAATTTCTCCGCATTG
>NW_027370074.1:0-38448 GCF_046119375.1 Phyllobates terribilis
TTGAATCTTCTTTATCATGCTAGGATTAACAGGAAAAAGCTAAAAATTTCAGAATTGCACCGTGCAATGTGGAGATATTACTGTTTGTGCATTTACAATATTCATTGATTTTTGCCATTGAAAAACATGTTTCATATACCAGAAATGTTTGAAGCTACTGACTGAATGAAAGGAGCTGGCATCTCACTCTCTTTGAATCTTCTTTATCATGCTAGGATTAACAGGAAAAAGCTAAAAATTTCAGAATTGCACCGTGCAATGTGGAGATATTACTGTTTGTGCATTTACAATATTCATTGATTTTTGCCATTGAAAAACATGCATTCCAGAAATGTTTGAAGCTACTGACTGAATGAAAGGAGCTGGCATCTCACTCTCTTTGAATCTTCTTTATCATGCTAGGATTAACAGGAAAAAGCTAAAAATTTCAGAATTGCACCGTGCAATGTGGAGATATTACTGTTTGTGCATTTACAATATTCATTGATTTTTGCCATTGAAAAACATGTTTTTCATATACCAGAAATGTTTGAAGCTACTGACTGAATGAAAGGAGCTGGCATCTCACTCTCTTTGAATCTTCTTTATCATGCTAGGATTAACAGGAAAAAGCTAAAAATTTCAGAATTGCACCGTGCAATGTGGAGATATTACTGTTTGTGCATTTACAATATTCATTGATTTTTGCCATTGAAAAACATGTTTTTCATATACCAGAAATGTTTGAAGCTACTGACTGAATGAAAGGAGCTGGCATCTCACTCTCTTTGAATCTTCTTTATCATGCTAGGATTAACAGGAAAAAGCTAAAAATTTCAGAATTGCACCGTGCAATGTGGAGATATTACTGTTTGTGCATTTACAATATTCATTGATTTTTGCCATTGAAAAACATGTTTTCATATACCAGAAATGTTTGAAGCTACTGACTGAATGAAAGGAGCTGGCATCTCACTCTCTTTGAATCTTCTTTATCATGCTAGGATTAACAGGAAAAAGCTAAAAATTTCAGAATTGCACCGTGCAATGTGGAGATATTACTGTTTGTGCATTTACAATATTCATTGATTTTTGCCATTGAAAAACATGTTTTTCATATACCAGAAATGTTTGAAGCTACTGACTGAATGAAAGGAGCTGGCATCTCACTCTCTTTGAATCTTCTTTATCATGCTAGGATTAACAGGAAAAAGCTAAAAATTTCAGAATTGCACCGTGCAATGTGGAGATATTACTGTTTGTGCATTTACAATATTCATTGATTTTTGCCATTGAAAAACATGTTTTTCATATACCAGAAATGTTTGAAGCTACTGACTGAATGAAAGGAGCTGGCATCTCACTCTCTTTGAATCTTCTTTATCATGCTAGGATTAACAGGAAAAAGCTAAAAATTTCAGAATTGCACCGTGCAATGTGGAGATATTACTGTTTGTGCATTTACAATATTCATTGATTTTTGCCATTGAAAAACATGTTTTTCATATACCAGAAATGTTTGAAGCTACTGACTGAATGAAAGGAGCTGGCATCTCACTCTCTTTGAATCTTCTTTATCATGCTAGGATTAACAGGAAAAAGCTAAAAATTTCAGAATTGCACCGTGCAATGTGGAGATATTACTGTTTGTGCATTTACAATATTCATTGATTTTTGCCATTGAAAAACATGTTTTTCATATACCAGAAATGTTTGAAGCTACTGACTGAATGAAAGGAGCTGGCATCTCACTCTCTTTGAATCTTCTTTATCATGCTAGGATTAACAGGAAAAAGCTAAAAATTTCAGAATTGCACCGTGCAATGTGGAGATATTACTGTTTGTGCATTTACAATATTCATTGATTTTTGCCATTGAAAAACATGTTTCATATACCAGAAATGTTTGAAGCTACTGACTGAATGAAAGGAGCTGGCATCTCACTCTCTTTGAATCTTCTTTATCATGCTAGGATTAACAGGAAAAAGCTAAAAATTTCAGAATTGCACCGTGCAATGTGGAGATATTACTGTTTGTGCATTTACAATATTCATTGATTTTTGCCATTGAAAAACTGTCTACAGAAATGTTTGAAGCTACTGACTGAATGAAAGGAGCTGGCATCTCACTCTCTTTGAATCTTCTTTATCATGCTAGGATTAACAGGAAAAAGCTAAAAATTTCAGAATTGCACCGTGCAATGTGGAGATATTACTGTTTGTGCATTTACAATATTCATTGATTTTTGCCATTGAAAAACATGTTTTTCATATCCAGAAATGTTTGAAGCTACTGACTGAATGAAAGGAGCTGGCATCTCACTCTCTTTGAATCTTCTTTATCATGCTAGGATTAACAGGAAAAAGCTAAAAATTTCAGAATTGCACCGTGCAATGTGGAGATATTACTGTTTGTGCATTTACAATATTCATTGATTTTTGCCATTGAAAAACATGTTTTTCATATACCAGAAATGTTTGAAGCTACTGACTGAATGAAAGGAGCTGGCATCTCACTCTCTTTGAATCTTCTTTATCATGCTAGGATTAACAGGAAAAAGCTAAAAATTTCAGAATTGCACCGTGCAATGTGGAGATATTACTGTTTGTGCATTTACAATATTCATTGATTTTTGCCATTGAAAAACATGTTTTCATATACCAGAAATGTTTGAAGCTACTGACTGAATGAAAGGAGCTGGCATCTCACTCTCTTTGAATCTTCTTTATCATGCTAGGATTAACAGGAAAAAGCTAAAAATTTCAGAATTGCACCGTGCAATGTGGAGATATTACTGTTTGTGCATTTACAATATTCATTGATTTTTGCCATTGAAAAACATGTTTTTCATATACCAGAAATGTTTGAAGCTACTGACTGAATGAAAGGAGCTGGCATCTCACTCTCTTTGAATCTTCTTTATCATGCTAGGATTAACAGGAAAAAGCTAAAAATTTCAGAATTGCACCGTGCAATGTGGAGATATTACTGTTTGTGCATTTACAATATTCATTGATTTTTGCCATTGAAAAACATGTTTTTCATATACCAGAAATGTTTGAAGCTACTGACTGAATGAAAGGAGCTGGCATCTCACTCTCTTTGAATCTTCTTTATCATGCTAGGATTAACAGGAAAAAGCTAAAAATTTCAGAATTGCACCGTGCAATGTGGAGATATTACTGTTTGTGCATTTACAATATTCATTGATTTTTGCCATTGAAAAACATGTTTTCATATACCAGAAATGTTTGAAGCTACTGACTGAATGAAAGGAGCTGGCATCTCACTCTCTTTGAATCTTCTTTATCATGCTAGGATTAACAGGAAAAAGCTAAAAATTTCAGAATTGCACCGTGCAATGTGGAGATATTACTGTTTGTGCATTTACAATATTCATTGATTTTTGCCATTGAAAAACATGTTTTTCATATACCAGAAATGTTTGAAGCTACTGACTGAATGAAAGGAGCTGGCATCTCACTCTCTTTGAATCTTCTTTATCATGCTAGGATTAACAGGAAAAAGCTAAAAATTTCAGAATTGCACCGTGCAATGTGGAGATATTACTGTTTGTGCATTTACAATATTCATTGATTTTTGCCATTGAAAAACAGTTCATATACCAGAAATGTTTGAAGCTACTGACTGAATGAAAGGAGCTGGCATCTCACTCTCTTTGAATCTTCTTTATCATGCTAGGATTAACAGGAAAAAGCTAAAAATTTCAGAATTGCACCGTGCAATGTGGAGATATTACTGTTTGTGCATTTACAATATTCATTGATTTTTGCCATTGAAAAACATGTTTTTCATATACCAGAAATGTTTGAAGCTACTGACTGAATGAAAGGAGCTGGCATCTCACTCTCTTTGAATCTTCTTTATCATGCTAGGATTAACAGGAAAAAGCTAAAAATTTCAGAATTGCACCGTGCAATGTGGAGATATTACTGTTTGTGCATTTACAATATTCATTGATTTTTGCCATTGAAAAACATGTTTTCATATACCAGAAATGTTTGAAGCTACTGACTGAATGAAAGGAGCTGGCATCTCACTCTCTTTGAATCTTCTTTATCATGCTAGGATTAACAGGAAAAAGCTAAAAATTTCAGAATTGCACCGTGCAATGTGGAGATATTACTGTTTGTGCATTTACAATATTCATTGATTTTTGCCATTGAAAAACATGTTTTTCATATACCAGAAATGTTTGAAGCTACTGACTGAATGAAAGGAGCTGGCATCTCACTCTCTTTGAATCTTCTTTATCATGCTAGGATTAACAGGAAAAAGCTAAAAATTTCAGAATTGCACCGTGCAATGTGGAGATATTACTGTTTGTGCATTTACAATATTCATTGATTTTTGCCATTGAAAAACGTGTTTTATTCCAGAAATGTTTGAAGCTACTGACTGAATGAAAGGAGCTGGCATCTCACTCTCTTTGAATCTTCTTTATCATGCTAGGATTAACAGGAAAAAGCTAAAAATTTCAGAATTGCACCGTGCAATGTGGAGATATTACTGTTTGTGCATTTACAATATTCATTGATTTTTGCCATTGAAAAACATGTTTTTCATATACCAGAAATGTTTGAAGCTACTGACTGAATGAAAGGAGCTGGCATCTCACTCTCTTTGAATCTTCTTTATCATGCTAGGATTAACAGGAAAAAGCTAAAAATTTCAGAATTGCACCGTGCAATGTGGAGATATTACTGTTTGTGCATTTACAATATTCATTGATTTTTGCCATTGAAAAACATGTTTTTCATATACCAGAAATGTTTGAAGCTACTGACTGAATGAAAGGAGCTGGCATCTCACTCTCTTTGAATCTTCTTTATCATGCTAGGATTAACAGGAAAAAGCTAAAAATTTCAGAATTGCACCGTGCAATGTGGAGATATTACTGTTTGTGCATTTACAATATTCATTGATTTTTGCCATTGAAAAACATGTTTTTCATATACCAGAAATGTTTGAAGCTACTGACTGAATGAAAGGAGCTGGCATCTCACTCTCTTTGAATCTTCTTTATCATGCTAGGATTAACAGGAAAAAGCTAAAAATTTCAGAATTGCACCGTGCAATGTGGAGATATTACTGTTTGTGCATTTACAATATTCATTGATTTTTGCCATTGAAAAACATGTTTTTCATATACCAGAAATGTTTGAAGCTACTGACTGAATGAAAGGAGCTGGCATCTCACTCTCTTTGAATCTTCTTTATCATGCTAGGATTAACAGGAAAAAGCTAAAAATTTCAGAATTGCACCGTGCAATGTGGAGATATTACTGTTTGTGCATTTACAATATTCATTGATTTTTGCCATTGAAAAACATGTTTTCATATACCAGAAATGTTTGAAGCTACTGACTGAATGAAAGGAGCTGGCATCTCACTCTCTTTGAATCTTCTTTATCATGCTAGGATTAACAGGAAAAAGCTAAAAATTTCAGAATTGCACCGTGCAATGTGGAGATATTACTGTTTGTGCATTTACAATATTCATTGATTTTTGCCATTGAAAAACATGTTTTTCATATACCAGAAATGTTTGAAGCTACTGACTGAATGAAAGGAGCTGGCATCTCACTCTCTTTGAATCTTCTTTATCATGCTAGGATTAACAGGAAAAAGCTAAAAATTTCAGAATTGCACCGTGCAATGTGGAGATATTACTGTTTGTGCATTTACAATATTCATTGATTTTTGCCATTGAAAAACATGTTTTTCATATACCAGAAATGTTTGAAGCTACTGACTGAATGAAAGGAGCTGGCATCTCACTCTCTTTGAATCTTCTTTATCATGCTAGGATTAACAGGAAAAAGCTAAAAATTTCAGAATTGCACCGTGCAATGTGGAGATATTACTGTTTGTGCATTTACAATATTCATTGATTTTTGCCATTGAAAAACATGTTTTCATATACCAGAAATGTTTGAAGCTACTGACTGAATGAAAGGAGCTGGCATCTCACTCTCTTTGAATCTTCTTTATCATGCTAGGATTAACAGGAAAAAGCTAAAAATTTCAGAATTGCACCGTGCAATGTGGAGATATTACTGTTTGTGCATTTACAATATTCATTGATTTTTGCCATTGAAAAACATGTTTTTCATATACCAGAAATGTTTGAAGCTACTGACTGAATGAAAGGAGCTGGCATCTCACTCTCTTTGAATCTTCTTTATCATGCTAGGATTAACAGGAAAAAGCTAAAAATTTCAGAATTGCACCGTGCAATGTGGAGATATTACTGTTTGTGCATTTACAATATTCATTGATTTTTGCCATTGAAAAACAGTTCATTCCAGAAATGTTTGAAGCTACTGACTGAATGAAAGGAGCTGGCATCTCACTCTCTTTGAATCTTCTTTATCATGCTAGGATTAACAGGAAAAAGCTAAAAATTTCAGAATTGCACCGTGCAATGTGGAGATATTACTGTTTGTGCATTTACAATATTCATTGATTTTTGCCATTGAAAAACATGTTTTTCATATACCAGAAATGTTTGAAGCTACTGACTGAATGAAAGGAGCTGGCATCTCACTCTCTTTGAATCTTCTTTATCATGCTAGGATTAACAGGAAAAAGCTAAAAATTTCAGAATTGCACCGTGCAATGTGGAGATATTACTGTTTGTGCATTTACAATATTCATTGATTTTTGCCATTGAAAAACATGTTTTTCATATACCAGAAATGTTTGAAGCTACTGACTGAATGAAAGGAGCTGGCATCTCACTCTCTTTGAATCTTCTTTATCATGCTAGGATTAACAGGAAAAAGCTAAAAATTTCAGAATTGCACCGTGCAATGTGGAGATATTACTGTTTGTGCATTTACAATATTCATTGATTTTTGCCATTGAAAAACATGTTTTTCATATACCAGAAATGTTTGAAGCTACTGACTGAATGAAAGGAGCTGGCATCTCACTCTCTTTGAATCTTCTTTATCATGCTAGGATTAACAGGAAAAAGCTAAAAATTTCAGAATTGCACCGTGCAATGTGGAGATATTACTGTTTGTGCATTTACAATATTCATTGATTTTTGCCATTGAAAAACTGTTCTACCAGAAATGTTTGAAGCTACTGACTGAATGAAAGGAGCTGGCATCTCACTCTCTTTGAATCTTCTTTATCATGCTAGGATTAACAGGAAAAAGCTAAAAATTTCAGAATTGCACCGTGCAATGTGGAGATATTACTGTTTGTGCATTTACAATATTCATTGATTTTTGCCATTGAAAAACATGTTTTTCATATACCAGAAATGTTTGAAGCTACTGACTGAATGAAAGGAGCTGGCATCTCACTCTCTTTGAATCTTCTTTATCATGCTAGGATTAACAGGAAAAAGCTAAAAATTTCAGAATTGCACCGTGCAATGTGGAGATATTACTGTTTGTGCATTTACAATATTCATTGATTTTTGCCATTGAAAAACATGTTCATTACCAGAAATGTTTGAAGCTACTGACTGAATGAAAGGAGCTGGCATCTCACTCTCTTTGAATCTTCTTTATCATGCTAGGATTAACAGGAAAAAGCTAAAAATTTCAGAATTGCACCGTGCAATGTGGAGATATTACTGTTTGTGCATTTACAATATTCATTGATTTTTGCCATTGAAAAACATGTTTTTCATATACCAGAAATGTTTGAAGCTACTGACTGAATGAAAGGAGCTGGCATCTCACTCTCTTTGAATCTTCTTTATCATGCTAGGATTAACAGGAAAAAGCTAAAAATTTCAGAATTGCACCGTGCAATGTGGAGATATTACTGTTTGTGCATTTACAATATTCATTGATTTTTGCCATTGAAAAACGTCCAGAAATGTTTGAAGCTACTGACTGAATGAAAGGAGCTGGCATCTCACTCTCTTTGAATCTTCTTTATCATGCTAGGATTAACAGGAAAAAGCTAAAAATTTCAGAATTGCACCGTGCAATGTGGAGATATTACTGTTTGTGCATTTACAATATTCATTGATTTTTGCCATTGAAAAACATGTTTTCATATACCAGAAATGTTTGAAGCTACTGACTGAATGAAAGGAGCTGGCATCTCACTCTCTTTGAATCTTCTTTATCATGCTAGGATTAACAGGAAAAAGCTAAAAATTTCAGAATTGCACCGTGCAATGTGGAGATATTACTGTTTGTGCATTTACAATATTCATTGATTTTTGCCATTGAAAAACATGTTTTTCATATACCAGAAATGTTTGAAGCTACTGACTGAATGAAAGGAGCTGGCATCTCACTCTCTTTGAATCTTCTTTATCATGCTAGGATTAACAGGAAAAAGCTAAAAATTTCAGAATTGCACCGTGCAATGTGGAGATATTACTGTTTGTGCATTTACAATATTCATTGATTTTTGCCATTGAAAAACATGTTTTTCATATACCAGAAATGTTTGAAGCTACTGACTGAATGAAAGGAGCTGGCATCTCACTCTCTTTGAATCTTCTTTATCATGCTAGGATTAACAGGAAAAAGCTAAAAATTTCAGAATTGCACCGTGCAATGTGGAGATATTACTGTTTGTGCATTTACAATATTCATTGATTTTTGCCATTGAAAAACATGTTTTCATATACCAGAAATGTTTGAAGCTACTGACTGAATGAAAGGAGCTGGCATCTCACTCTCTTTGAATCTTCTTTATCATGCTAGGATTAACAGGAAAAAGCTAAAAATTTCAGAATTGCACCGTGCAATGTGGAGATATTACTGTTTGTGCATTTACAATATTCATTGATTTTTGCCATTGAAAAACATGTTTTCATATACCAGAAATGTTTGAAGCTACTGACTGAATGAAAGGAGCTGGCATCTCACTCTCTTTGAATCTTCTTTATCATGCTAGGATTAACAGGAAAAAGCTAAAAATTTCAGAATTGCACCGTGCAATGTGGAGATATTACTGTTTGTGCATTTACAATATTCATTGATTTTTGCCATTGAAAAACATGTTTTCATATACCAGAAATGTTTGAAGCTACTGACTGAATGAAAGGAGCTGGCATCTCACTCTCTTTGAATCTTCTTTATCATGCTAGGATTAACAGGAAAAAGCTAAAAATTTCAGAATTGCACCGTGCAATGTGGAGATATTACTGTTTGTGCATTTACAATATTCATTGATTTTTGCCATTGAAAAACATGTTTTTCATATACCAGAAATGTTTGAAGCTACTGACTGAATGAAAGGAGCTGGCATCTCACTCTCTTTGAATCTTCTTTATCATGCTAGGATTAACAGGAAAAAGCTAAAAATTTCAGAATTGCACCGTGCAATGTGGAGATATTACTGTTTGTGCATTTACAATATTCATTGATTTTTGCCATTGAAAAACATGTTTTTCATATACCAGAAATGTTTGAAGCTACTGACTGAATGAAAGGAGCTGGCATCTCACTCTCTTTGAATCTTCTTTATCATGCTAGGATTAACAGGAAAAAGCTAAAAATTTCAGAATTGCACCGTGCAATGTGGAGATATTACTGTTTGTGCATTTACAATATTCATTGATTTTTGCCATTGAAAAACATGTTTTTCATATACCAGAAATGTTTGAAGCTACTGACTGAATGAAAGGAGCTGGCATCTCACTCTCTTTGAATCTTCTTTATCATGCTAGGATTAACAGGAAAAAGCTAAAAATTTCAGAATTGCACCGTGCAATGTGGAGATATTACTGTTTGTGCATTTACAATATTCATTGATTTTTGCCATTGAAAAACATGTTTTTCATATACCAGAAATGTTTGAAGCTACTGACTGAATGAAAGGAGCTGGCATCTCACTCTCTTTGAATCTTCTTTATCATGCTAGGATTAACAGGAAAAAGCTAAAAATTTCAGAATTGCACCGTGCAATGTGGAGATATTACTGTTTGTGCATTTACAATATTCATTGATTTTTGCCATTGAAAAACATGTTTTTCATATACCAGAAATGTTTGAAGCTACTGACTGAATGAAAGGAGCTGGCATCTCACTCTCTTTGAATCTTCTTTATCATGCTAGGATTAACAGGAAAAAGCTAAAAATTTCAGAATTGCACCGTGCAATGTGGAGATATTACTGTTTGTGCATTTACAATATTCATTGATTTTTGCCATTGAAAAACATGTTTTTCATATACCAGAAATGTTTGAAGCTACTGACTGAATGAAAGGAGCTGGCATCTCACTCTCTTTGAATCTTCTTTATCATGCTAGGATTAACAGGAAAAAGCTAAAAATTTCAGAATTGCACCGTGCAATGTGGAGATATTACTGTTTGTGCATTTACAATATTCATTGATTTTTGCCATTGAAAAACTGTTTTTCATATACCAGAAATGTTTGAAGCTACTGACTGAATGAAAGGAGCTGGCATCTCACTCTCTTTGAATCTTCTTTATCATGCTAGGATTAACAGGAAAAAGCTAAAAATTTCAGAATTGCACCGTGCAATGTGGAGATATTACTGTTTGTGCATTTACAATATTCATTGATTTTTGCCATTGAAAAACATGTTTTTCATATACCAGAAATGTTTGAAGCTACTGACTGAATGAAAGGAGCTGGCATCTCACTCTCTTTGAATCTTCTTTATCATGCTAGGATTAACAGGAAAAAGCTAAAAATTTCAGAATTGCACCGTGCAATGTGGAGATATTACTGTTTGTGCATTTACAATATTCATTGATTTTTGCCATTGAAAAACATGTTTTCATATACCAGAAATGTTTGAAGCTACTGACTGAATGAAAGGAGCTGGCATCTCACTCTCTTTGAATCTTCTTTATCATGCTAGGATTAACAGGAAAAAGCTAAAAATTTCAGAATTGCACCGTGCAATGTGGAGATATTACTGTTTGTGCATTTACAATATTCATTGATTTTTGCCATTGAAAAACATGTTTTTCATATACCAGAAATGTTTGAAGCTACTGACTGAATGAAAGGAGCTGGCATCTCACTCTCTTTGAATCTTCTTTATCATGCTAGGATTAACAGGAAAAAGCTAAAAATTTCAGAATTGCACCGTGCAATGTGGAGATATTACTGTTTGTGCATTTACAATATTCATTGATTTTTGCCATTGAAAAACATGTTTTCATATACCAGAAATGTTTGAAGCTACTGACTGAATGAAAGGAGCTGGCATCTCACTCTCTTTGAATCTTCTTTATCATGCTAGGATTAACAGGAAAAAGCTAAAAATTTCAGAATTGCACCGTGCAATGTGGAGATATTACTGTTTGTGCATTTACAATATTCATTGATTTTTGCCATTGAAAAACTGTCATATACCAGAAATGTTTGAAGCTACTGACTGAATGAAAGGAGCTGGCATCTCACTCTCTTTGAATCTTCTTTATCATGCTAGGATTAACAGGAAAAAGCTAAAAATTTCAGAATTGCACCGTGCAATGTGGAGATATTACTGTTTGTGCATTTACAATATTCATTGATTTTTGCCATTGAAAAACATGTTTTTCATATACCAGAAATGTTTGAAGCTACTGACTGAATGAAAGGAGCTGGCATCTCACTCTCTTTGAATCTTCTTTATCATGCTAGGATTAACAGGAAAAAGCTAAAAATTTCAGAATTGCACCGTGCAATGTGGAGATATTACTGTTTGTGCATTTACAATATTCATTGATTTTTGCCATTGAAAAACATGTTTTCATATACCAGAAATGTTTGAAGCTACTGACTGAATGAAAGGAGCTGGCATCTCACTCTCTTTGAATCTTCTTTATCATGCTAGGATTAACAGGAAAAAGCTAAAAATTTCAGAATTGCACCGTGCAATGTGGAGATATTACTGTTTGTGCATTTACAATATTCATTGATTTTTGCCATTGAAAAACATGTTTTTCATATACCAGAAATGTTTGAAGCTACTGACTGAATGAAAGGAGCTGGCATCTCACTCTCTTTGAATCTTCTTTATCATGCTAGGATTAACAGGAAAAAGCTAAAAATTTCAGAATTGCACCGTGCAATGTGGAGATATTACTGTTTGTGCATTTACAATATTCATTGATTTTTGCCATTGAAAAACATGTTTTTCATATACCAGAAATGTTTGAAGCTACTGACTGAATGAAAGGAGCTGGCATCTCACTCTCTTTGAATCTTCTTTATCATGCTAGGATTAACAGGAAAAAGCTAAAAATTTCAGAATTGCACCGTGCAATGTGGAGATATTACTGTTTGTGCATTTACAATATTCATTGATTTTTGCCATTGAAAAACTGTCATATACCAGAAATGTTTGAAGCTACTGACTGAATGAAAGGAGCTGGCATCTCACTCTCTTTGAATCTTCTTTATCATGCTAGGATTAACAGGAAAAAGCTAAAAATTTCAGAATTGCACCGTGCAATGTGGAGATATTACTGTTTGTGCATTTACAATATTCATTGATTTTTGCCATTGAAAAACATGTTTTTCATATACCAGAAATGTTTGAAGCTACTGACTGAATGAAAGGAGCTGGCATCTCACTCTCTTTGAATCTTCTTTATCATGCTAGGATTAACAGGAAAAAGCTAAAAATTTCAGAATTGCACCGTGCAATGTGGAGATATTACTGTTTGTGCATTTACAATATTCATTGATTTTTGCCATTGAAAAACATGTTTTTCATATACCAGAAATGTTTGAAGCTACTGACTGAATGAAAGGAGCTGGCATCTCACTCTCTTTGAATCTTCTTTATCATGCTAGGATTAACAGGAAAAAGCTAAAAATTTCAGAATTGCACCGTGCAATGTGGAGATATTACTGTTTGTGCATTTACAATATTCATTGATTTTTGCCATTGAAAAACATGTTTTCATATACCAGAAATGTTTGAAGCTACTGACTGAATGAAAGGAGCTGGCATCTCACTCTCTTTGAATCTTCTTTATCATGCTAGGATTAACAGGAAAAAGCTAAAAATTTCAGAATTGCACCGTGCAATGTGGAGATATTACTGTTTGTGCATTTACAATATTCATTGATTTTTGCCATTGAAAAACATGTTTTTCATATACCAGAAATGTTTGAAGCTACTGACTGAATGAAAGGAGCTGGCATCTCACTCTCTTTGAATCTTCTTTATCATGCTAGGATTAACAGGAAAAAGCTAAAAATTTCAGGAATTGCACCGTGCAATGTGGAGATATTACTGTTTGTGCATTTACAATATTCATTGATTTTTGCCATTGAAAACATGTTTTTCATATACCAGAAATGTTTGAAGCTACTGACTGAATGAAAGGAGCTGGCATCTCACTCTCTTTGAATCTTCTTTATCATGCTAGGATTAACAGGAAAAAGCTAAAAATTTCAGAATTGCACCGTGCAATGTGGAGATATTACTGTTTGTGCATTTACAATATTCATTGATTTTTGCCATTGAAAAACATGTTTTTCATATACCAGAAATGTTTGAAGCTACTGACTGAATGAAAGGAGCTGGCATCTCACTCTCTTTGAATCTTCTTTATCATGCTAGGATTAACAGGAAAAAGCTAAAAATTTCAGAATTGCACCGTGCAATGTGGAGATATTACTGTTTGTGCATTTACAATATTCATTGATTTTTGCCATTGAAAAACATGTTTTTCATATACCAGAAATGTTTGAAGCTACTGACTGAATGAAAGGAGCTGGCATCTCACTCTCTTTGAATCTTCTTTATCATGCTAGGATTAACAGGAAAAAGCTAAAAATTTCAGAATTGCACCGTGCAATGTGGAGATATTACTGTTTGTGCATTTACAATATTCATTGATTTTTGCCATTGAAAAACATGTTCATACCAGAAATGTTTGAAGCTACTGACTGAATGAAAGGAGCTGGCATCTCACTCTCTTTGAATCTTCTTTATCATGCTAGGATTAACAGGAAAAAGCTAAAAATTTCAGAATTGCACCGTGCAATGTGGAGATATTACTGTTTGTGCATTTACAATATTCATTGATTTTTGCCATTGAAAAACGTCCAGAAATGTTTGAAGCTACTGACTGAATGAAAGGAGCTGGCATCTCACTCTCTTTGAATCTTCTTTATCATGCTAGGATTAACAGGAAAAAGCTAAAAATTTCAGAATTGCACCGTGCAATGTGGAGATATTACTGTTTGTGCATTTACAATATTCATTGATTTTTGCCATTGAAAAACATGTTTTTCATATACCAGAAATGTTTGAAGCTACTGACTGAATGAAAGGAGCTGGCATCTCACTCTCTTTGAATCTTCTTTATCATGCTAGGATTAACAGGAAAAAGCTAAAAATTTCAGAATTGCACCGTGCAATGTGGAGATATTACTGTTTGTGCATTTACAATATTCATTGATTTTTGCCATTGAAAAACGTCCAGAAATGTTTGAAGCTACTGACTGAATGAAAGGAGCTGGCATCTCACTCTCTTTGAATCTTCTTTATCATGCTAGGATTAACAGGAAAAAGCTAAAAATTTCAGAATTGCACCGTGCAATGTGGAGATATTACTGTTTGTGCATTTACAATATTCATTGATTTTTGCCATTGAAAAACATGTTTTTCATATACCAGAAATGTTTGAAGCTACTGACTGAATGAAAGGAGCTGGCATCTCACTCTCTTTGAATCTTCTTTATCATGCTAGGATTAACAGGAAAAAGCTAAAAATTTCAGAATTGCACCGTGCAATGTGGAGATATTACTGTTTGTGCATTTACAATATTCATTGATTTTTGCCATTGAAAAACGTCCAGAAATGTTTGAAGCTACTGACTGAATGAAAGGAGCTGGCATCTCACTCTCTTTGAATCTTCTTTATCATGCTAGGATTAACAGGAAAAAGCTAAAAATTTCAGAATTGCACCGTGCAATGTGGAGATATTACTGTTTGTGCATTTACAATATTCATTGATTTTTGCCATTGAAAAACATGTTTTTCATATACCAGAAATGTTTGAAGCTACTGACTGAATGAAAGGAGCTGGCATCTCACTCTCTTTGAATCTTCTTTATCATGCTAGGATTAACAGGAAAAAGCTAAAAATTTCAGAATTGCACCGTGCAATGTGGAGATATTACTGTTTGTGCATTTACAATATTCATTGATTTTTGCCATTGAAAAACATGTTTTTCATATACCAGAAATGTTTGAAGCTACTGACTGAATGAAAGGAGCTGGCATCTCACTCTCTTTGAATCTTCTTTATCATGCTAGGATTAACAGGAAAAAGCTAAAAATTTCAGAATTGCACCGTGCAATGTGGAGATATTACTGTTTGTGCATTTACAATATTCATTGATTTTTGCCATTGAAAAACATGTTTTTCATATACCAGAAATGTTTGAAGCTACTGACTGAATGAAAGGAGCTGGCATCTCACTCTCTTTGAATCTTCTTTATCATGCTAGGATTAACAGGAAAAAGCTAAAAATTTCAGAATTGCACCATGCAATGTGGAGATATTACTGTTTGTGCATTTACAATATTCATTGATTTTTGCCATTGAAAAACATGTTTTTCATATACCAGAAATGTTTGAAGCTACTGACTGAATGAAAGGAGCTGTCATCTCACTCTCTTTGAATCTTCTTTATCATGCTAGGATTAACAGGAAAAAGCTAAAAATTTCAGAATTGCACCGTGCAATGTGGAGATATTACTGTTTGTGCATTTACAATATTCATTGATTTTTGCCATTGAAAAACATGTTTTTCATATACCAGAAATGTTTGAAGCTACTGACTGAATGAAAGGAGCTGGCATCTCACTCTCTTTGAATCTTCTTTATCATGCTAGGATTAACAGGAAAAAGCTAAAAATTTCAGAATTGCACCGTGCAATGTGGAGATATTACTGTTTGTGCATTTACAATATTCATTGATTTTTGCCATTGAAAAACATGTTTTTCATATACCAGAAATGTTTGAAGCTACTGACTGAATGAAAGGAGCTGGCATCTCACTCTCTTTGAATCTTCTTTATCATGCTAGGATTAACAGGAAAAAGCAAAAAATTTCAGAATTGCACCGTGCAATGTGGAGATATTACTGTTTGTGCATTTACAATATTCATTGATTTTTGCCATTGAAAAACGTCCAGAAATGTTTGAAGCTACTGACTGAATGAAAGGAGCTGGCATCTCACTCTCTTTGAATCTTCTTTATCATGCTAGGATTAACAGGAAAAAGCTAAAAATTTCAGAATTGCACCGTGCAATGTGGAGATATTACTGTTTGTGCATTTACAATATTCATTGATTTTTGCCATTGAAAAACGTCCAGAAATGTTTGAAGCTACTGACTGAATGAAAAGAGCTGGCATCTCACTCTCTTTGAATCTTCTTTATCATGCTAGGATTAACAGGAAAAAGCTAAAAATTTCAGAATTGCACCGTGCAATGTGGAGATATTACTGTTTGTGCATTTACAATATTCATTGATTTTTGCCATTGAAAAACATGTTTTTCATATACCAGAAATGTTTGAAGCTACTGACTGAATGAAAGGAGCTGGCATCTCACTCTCTTTGAATCTTCTTTATCATGCTAGGATTAACAGGAAAAAGCTAAAAATTTCAGAATTGCACCGTGCAATGTGGAGATATTACTGTTTGTGCATTTACAATATTCATTGATTTTTGCCATTGAAAAACGTCCAGAAATGTTTGAAGCTACTGACTGAATGAAAGGAGCTGGCATCTCACTCTCTTTGAATCTTCTTTATCATGCTAGGATTAACAGGAAAAAGCTAAAAATTTCAGAATTGCACCGTGCAATGTGGAGATATTACTGTTTGAGCATTTACAATATTCATTGATTTTTGCCATTGAAAAACGTCCAGAAATGTTTGAAGCTACTGACTGAATGAAAGGAGCTGGCATCTCACTCTCTTTGAATCTTCTTTATCATGCTAGGATTAACAGGAAAAAGCTAAAAATTTCAGAATTGCACCGTGCAATGTGGAGATATTACTGTTTGTGCATTTACAATATTCATTGATTTTTGCCATTGAAAAACATGTTTTTCATATACCAGAAATGTTTGAAGCTACTGACTGAATGAAAGGAGCTGGCATCTCACTCTCTTTGAATCTTCTTTATCATGCTAGGATTAACAGGAAAAAGCTAAAAATTTCAGAATTGCACCGTGCAATGTGGAGATATTACTGTTTGTGCATTTACAATATTCATTGATTTTTGCCATTGAAAAACATGTTTTTCATATACCAGAAATGTTTGAAGCTACTGACTGAATGAAAGGAGCTGGCATCTCACTCTCTTTGAATCTTCTTTATCATGCTAGGATTAACAGGAAAAAGCTAAAAATTTCAGAATTGCACCGTGCAATGTGGAGATATTACTGTTTGTGCATTTACAATATTCATTGATTTTTGCCATTGAAAAACATGTTTTTCATATACCAGAAATGTTTGAAGCTACTGACTGAATGAAAGGAGCTGGCATCTCACTCTCTTTGAATCTTCTTTATCATGCTAGGATTAACAGGAAAAAGCAAAAAATTTCAGAATTGCACCGTGCAATGTGGAGATATTACTGTTTGTGCATTTACAATATTCATTGATTTTTGCCATTGAAAAACGTCCAGAAATGTTTGAAGCTACTGACTGAATGAAAGGAGCTGGCATCTCACTCTCTTTGAATCTTCTTTATCATGCTAGGATTAACAGGAAAAAGCTAAAAATTTCAGAATTGCACCGTGCAATGTGGAGATATTACTGTTTGTGCATTTACAATATTCATTGATTTTTGCCATTGAAAAACGTCCAGAAATGTTTGAAGCTACTGACTGAATGAAAGGAGCTGGCATCTCACTCTCTTTGAATCTTCTTTATCATGCTAGGATTAACAGGAAAAAGCTAAAAATTTCAGAATTGCACCGTGCAATGTGGAGATATTACTGTTTGTGCATTTACAATATTCATTGATTTTTGCCATTGAAAAACATGTTTTTCATATACCAGAAATGTTTGAAGCTACTGACTGAATGAAAGGAGCTGGCATCTCACTCTCTTTGAATCTTCTTTATCATGCTAGGATTAACAGGAAAAAGCTAAAAATTTCAGAATTGCACCGTGCAATGTGGAGATATTACTGTTTGTGCATTTACAATATTCATTGATTTTTGCCATTGAAAAACGTCCAGAAATGTTTGAAGCTACTGACTGAATGAAAGGAGCTGGCATCTCACTCTCTTTGAATCTTCTTTATCATGCTAGGATTAACAGGAAAAAGCTAAAAATTTCAGAATTGCACCGTGCAATGTGGAGATATTACTGTTTGAGCATTTACAATATTCATTGATTTTTGCCATTGAAAAACGTCCAGAAATGTTTGAAGCTACTGACTGAATGAAAGGAGCTGGCATCTCACTCTCTTTGAATCTTCTTTATCATGCTAGGATTAACAGGAAAAAGCTAAAAATTTCAGAATTGCACCGTGCAATGTGGAGATATTACTGTTTGTGCATTTACAATATTCATTGATTTTTGCCATTGAAAAACATGTTTTTCATATACCAGAAATGTTTGAAGCTACTGACTGAATGAAAGGAGCTGGCATCTCACTCTCTTTGAATCTTCTTTATCATGCTAGGATTAACAGGAAAAAGCTAAAAATTTCAGAATTGCACCGTGCAATGTGGAGATATTACTGTTTGTGCATTTACAATATTCATTGATTTTTGCCATTGAAAAACGTCCAGAAATGTTTGAAGCTACTGACTGAATGAAAGGAGCTGGCATCTCACTCTCTTTGAATCTTCTTTATCATGCTAGGATTAACAGGAAAAAGCTAAAAATTTCAGAATTGCACCGTGCAATGTGGAGATATTACTGTTTGTGCATTTACAATATTCATTGATTTTTGCCATTGAAAAACATGTTTTTCATATACCAGAAATGTTTGAAGCTACTGACTGAATGAAAGGAGCTGGCATCTCACTCTCTTTGAATCTTCTTTATCATGCTAGGATTAACAGGAAAAAGCTAAAAATTTCAGAATTGCACCGTGCAATGTGGAGATATTACTGTTTGTGCATTTACAATATTCATTGATTTTTGCCATTGAAAAACGTCCAGAAATGTTTGAAGCTACTGACTGAATGAAAGGAGCTGGCATCTCACTCTCTTTGAATCTTCTTTATCATGCTAGGATTAACAGGAAAAAGCTAAAAATTTCAGAATTGCACCGTGCAATGTGGAGATATTACTGTTTGAGCATTTACAATATTCATTGATTTTTGCCATTGAAAAACGTCCAGAAATGTTTGAAGCTACTGACTGAATGAAAGGAGCTGGCATCTCACTCTCTTTGAATCTTCTTTATCATGCTAGGATTAACAGGAAAAAGCTAAAAATTTCAGAATTGCACCGTGCAATGTGGAGATATTACTGTTTGTGCATTTACAATATTCATTGATTTTTGCCATTGAAAAACATGTTTTTCATATACCAGAAATGTTTGAAGCTACTGACTGAATGAAAGGAGCTGGCATCTCACTCTCTTTGAATCTTCTTTATCATGCTAGGATTAACAGGAAAAAGCTAAAAATTTCAGAATTGCACCGTGCAATGTGGAGATATTACTGTTTGTGCATTTACAATATTCATTGATTTTTGCCATTGAAAAACATGTTTTTCATATACCAGAAATGTTTGAAGCTACTGACTGAATGAAAGGAGCTGGCATCTCACTCTCTTTGAATCTTCTTTATCATGCTAGGATTAACAGGAAAAAGCTAAAAATTTCAGAATTGCACCGTGCAATGTGGAGATATTACTGTTTGTGCATTTACAATATTCATTGATTTTTGCCATTGAAAAACATGTTTTTCATATACCAGAAATGTTTGAAGCTACTGACTGAATGAAAGGAGCTGGCATCTCACTCTCTTTGAATCTTCTTTATCATGCTAGGATTAACAGGAAAAAGCAAAAAATTTCAGAATTGCACCGTGCAATGTGGAGATATTACTGTTTGTGCATTTACAATATTCATTGATTTTTGCCATTGAAAAACGTCCAGAAATGTTTGAAGCTACTGACTGAATGAAAGGAGCTGGCATCTCACTCTCTTTGAATCTTCTTTATCATGCTAGGATTAACAGGAAAAAGCTAAAAATTTCAGAATTGCACCGTGCAATGTGGAGATATTACTGTTTGTGCATTTACAATATTCATTGATTTTTGCCATTGAAAAACGTCCAGAAATGTTTGAAGCTACTGACTGAATGAAAGGAGCTGGCATCTCACTCTCTTTGAATCTTCTTTATCATGCTAGGATTAACAGGAAAAAGCTAAAAATTTCAGAATTGCACCGTGCAATGTGGAGATATTACTGTTTGTGCATTTACAATATTCATTGATTTTTGCCATTGAAAAACATGTTTTTCATATACCAGAAATGTTTGAAGCTACTGACTGAATGAAAGGAGCTGGCATCTCACTCTCTTTGAATCTTCTTTATCATGCTAGGATTAACAGGAAAAAGCTAAAAATTTCAGAATTGCACCGTGCAATGTGGAGATATTACTGTTTGTGCATTTACAATATTCATTGATTTTTGCCATTGAAAAACGTCCAGAAATGTTTGAAGCTACTGACTGAATGAAAGGAGCTGGCATCTCACTCTCTTTGAATCTTCTTTATCATGCTAGGATTAACAGGAAAAAGCTAAAAATTTCAGAATTGCACCGTGCAATGTGGAGATATTACTGTTTGAGCATTTACAATATTCATTGATTTTTGCCATTGAAAAACGTCCAGAAATGTTTGAAGCTACTGACTGAATGAAAGGAGCTGGCATCTCACTCTCTTTGAATCTTCTTTATCATGCTAGGATTAACAGGAAAAAGCTAAAAATTTCAGAATTGCACCGTGCAATGTGGAGATATTACTGTTTGTGCATTTACAATATTCATTGATTTTTGCCATTGAAAAACATGTTTTTCATATACCAGAAATGTTTGAAGCTACTGACTGAATGAAAGGAGCTGGCATCTCACTCTCTTTGAATCTTCTTTATCATGCTAGGATTAACAGGAAAAAGCTAAAAATTTCAGAATTGCACCGTGCAATGTGGAGATATTACTGTTTGTGCATTTACAATATTCATTGATTTTTGCCATTGAAAAACGTCCAGAAATGTTTGAAGCTACTGACTGAATGAAAGGAGCTGGCATCTCACTCTCTTTGAATCTTCTTTATCATGCTAGGATTAACAGGAAAAAGCTAAAAATTTCAGAATTGCACCGTGCAATGTGGAGATATTACTGTTTGAGCATTTACAATATTCATTGATTTTTGCCATTGAAAAACGTCCAGAAATGTTTGAAGCTACTGACTGAATGAAAGGAGCTGGCATCTCACTCTCTTTGAATCTTCTTTATCATGCTAGGATTAACAGGAAAAAGCTAAAAATTTCAGAATTGCACCGTGCAATGTGGAGATATTACTGTTTGTGCATTTACAATATTCATTGATTTTTGCCATTGAAAAACATGTTTTTCATATACCAGAAATGTTTGAAGCTACTGACTGAATGAAAGGAGCTGGCATCTCACTCTCTTTGAATCTTCTTTATCATGCTAGGATTAACAGGAAAAAGCTAAAAATTTCAGAATTGCACCGTGCAATGTGGAGATATTACTGTTTGTGCATTTACAATATTCATTGATTTTTGCCATTGAAAAACATGTTTTTCATATACCAGAAATGTTTGAAGCTACTGACTGAATGAAAGGAGCTGGCATCTCACTCTCTTTGAATCTTCTTTATCATGCTAGGATTAACAGGAAAAAGCTAAAAATTTCAGAATTGCACCGTGCAATGTGGAGATATTACTGTTTGTGCATTTACAATATTCATTGATTTTTGCCATTGAAAAACATGTTTTTCATATACCAGAAATGTTTGAAGCTACTGACTGAATGAAAGGAGCTGGCATCTCACTCTCTTTGAATCTTCTTTATCATGCTAGGATTAACAGGAAAAAGCTAAAAATTTCAGAATTGCACCATGCAATGTGGAGATATTACTGTTTGTGCATTTACAATATTCATTGATTTTTGCCATTGAAAAACATGTTTTTCATATACCAGAAATGTTTGAAGCTACTGACTGAATGAAAGGAGCTGTCATCTCACTCTCTTTGAATCTTCTTTATCATGCTAGGATTAACAGGAAAAAGCTAAAAATTTCAGAATTGCACCGTGCAATGTGGAGATATTACTGTTTGTGCATTTACAATATTCATTGATTTTTGCCATTGAAAAACATGTTTTTCATATACCAGAAATGTTTGAAGCTACTGACTGAATGAAAGGAGCTGGCATCTCACTCTCTTTGAATCTTCTTTATCATGCTAGGATTAACAGGAAAAAGCTAAAAATTTCAGAATTGCACCGTGCAATGTGGAGATATTACTGTTTGTGCATTTACAATATTCATTGATTTTTGCCATTGAAAAACATGTTTTTCATATACCAGAAATGTTTGAAGCTACTGACTGAATGAAAGGAGCTGGCATCTCACTCTCTTTGAATCTTCTTTATCATGCTAGGATTAACAGGAAAAAGCAAAAAATTTCAGAATTGCACCGTGCAATGTGGAGATATTACTGTTTGTGCATTTACAATATTCATTGATTTTTGCCATTGAAAAACGTCCAGAAATGTTTGAAGCTACTGACTGAATGAAAGGAGCTGGCATCTCACTCTCTTTGAATCTTCTTTATCATGCTAGGATTAACAGGAAAAAGCTAAAAATTTCAGAATTGCACCGTGCAATGTGGAGATATTACTGTTTGTGCATTTACAATATTCATTGATTTTTGCCATTGAAAAACGTCCAGAAATGTTTGAAGCTACTGACTGAATGAAAGGAGCTGGCATCTCACTCTCTTTGAATCTTCTTTATCATGCTAGGATTAACAGGAAAAAGCTAAAAATTTCAGAATTGCACCGTGCAATGTGGAGATATTACTGTTTGTGCATTTACAATATTCATTGATTTTTGCCATTGAAAAACATGTTTTTCATATACCAGAAATGTTTGAAGCTACTGACTGAATGAAAGGAGCTGGCATCTCACTCTCTTTGAATCTTCTTTATCATGCTAGGATTAACAGGAAAAAGCTAAAAATTTCAGAATTGCACCGTGCAATGTGGAGATATTACTGTTTGTGCATTTACAATATTCATTGATTTTTGCCATTGAAAAACGTCCAGAAATGTTTGAAGCTACTGACTGAATGAAAGGAGCTGGCATCTCACTCTCTTTGAATCTTCTTTATCATGCTAGGATTAACAGGAAAAAGCTAAAAATTTCAGAATTGCACCGTGCAATGTGGAGATATTACTGTTTGAGCATTTACAATATTCATTGATTTTTGCCATTGAAAAACGTCCAGAAATGTTTGAAGCTACTGACTGAATGAAAGGAGCTGGCATCTCACTCTCTTTGAATCTTCTTTATCATGCTAGGATTAACAGGAAAAAGCTAAAAATTTCAGAATTGCACCGTGCAATGTGGAGATATTACTGTTTGTGCATTTACAATATTCATTGATTTTTGCCATTGAAAAACATGTTTTTCATATACCAGAAATGTTTGAAGCTACTGACTGAATGAAAGGAGCTGGCATCTCACTCTCTTTGAATCTTCTTTATCATGCTAGGATTAACAGGAAAAAGCTAAAAATTTCAGAATTGCACCGTGCAATGTGGAGATATTACTGTTTGTGCATTTACAATATTCATTGATTTTTGCCATTGAAAAACGTCCAGAAATGTTTGAAGCTACTGACTGAATGAAAGGAGCTGGCATCTCACTCTCTTTGAATCTTCTTTATCATGCTAGGATTAACAGGAAAAAGCTAAAAATTTCAGAATTGCACCGTGCAATGTGGAGATATTACTGTTTGTGCATTTACAATATTCATTGATTTTTGCCATTGAAAAACATGTTTTTCATATACCAGAAATGTTTGAAGCTACTGACTGAATGAAAGGAGCTGGCATCTCACTCTCTTTGAATCTTCTTTATCATGCTAGGATTAACAGGAAAAAGCTAAAAATTTCAGAATTGCACCGTGCAATGTGGAGATATTACTGTTTGTGCATTTACAATATTCATTGATTTTTGCCATTGAAAAACATGTTTTTCATATACCAGAAATGTTTGAAGCTACTGACTGAATGAAAGGAGCTGGCATCTCACTCTCTTTGAATCTTCTTTATCATGCTAGGATTAACAGGAAAAAGCTAAAAATTTCAGAATTGCACCGTGCAATGTGGAGATATTACTGTTTGTGCATTTACAATATTCATTGATTTTTGCCTTTGAAAAACGTCCAGAAATGTTTGAAGCTACTGACTGAATGAAAGGAGCTGGCATTTCACTCTCCTTGAATCTTCTTTATCATGCTAGGATTAACAGGAAAAAGCTAAAAATTTCAGAATTGCACCGTGCAATGTGGAGATATTACTGTTTGTGCATTTACAATATTCATTGATTTTTGCCATTGAAAAACGTCCAGAAATGTTTGAAGCTACTGACTGAATGAAAGGAGCTGGCATCTCACTCTCTTTGAATCTTCTTTATCATGCTAGGATTAGCAGGAAAAAGCAAAAAATTTCAGAATTGCACCGTGCAATGTGGAGATATTACTGTTTGTGCATTTACAATATTCATTGATTTTTGCCATTGAAAAACATGTTTTTCATATACCAGAAATGTTTGAAGCTACTGACTGAATGAAAGGAGCTGGCATCTCACTCTCTTTGAATCTTCTTTATCATGCTAGGATTAGCAGGAAAAAGCAAAAAATTTCAGAATTGCACCGTGCAATGTGGAGATATTACTGTTTGTGCATTTACAATATTCATTGATTTTTGCCATTGAAAAACATGTTTTTCATATACCAGAAATGTTTGAAGCTACTGACTGAATGAAAGGAGCTGGCATCTCACTCTCTTTGAATCTTCTTTATCATGCTAGGATTAACAGGAAAAAGCTAAAAATTTCAGAATTGCACCGTGCAATGTGGAGATATTACTGTTTGTGCATTTACAATATTCATTGATTTTTGCCATTGAAAAACATGTTTTTCATATACCAGAAATGTTTGAAGCTACTGACTGAATGAAAGGAGCTGGCATCTCACTCTCTTTGAATCTTCTTTATCATGCTAGGATTAACAGGAAAAAGCTAAAAATTTCAGAATTGCACCGTGCAATGTGGAGATATTACTGTTTGTGCATTTACAATATTCATTGATTTTTGCCATTGAAAAACATGTTTTTCATATACCAGAAATGTTTGAAGCTACTGACTGAATGAAAGGAGCTGGCATCTCACTCTCTTTGAATCTTCTTTATCATGCTAGGATTAACAGGAAAAAGCTAAAAATTTCAGAATTGCACCGTGCAATGTGGAGATATTACTGTTTGTGCATTTACAATATTCATTGATTTTTGCCATTGAAAAACATGTTTTTCATATACCAGAAATGTTTGAAGCTACTGACTGAATGAAAGGAGCTGGCATCTCACTCTCTTTGAATCTTCTTTATCATGCTAGGATTAACAGGAAAAAGCTAAAAATTTCAGAATTGCACCGTGCAATGTGGAGATATTACTGTTTGTGCATTTACAATATTCATTGATTTTTGCCATTGAAAAACGTCCAGAAATGTTTGAAGCTACTGACTGAATGAAAGGAGCTGGCATCTCACTCTCTTTGAATCTTCTTTATCATGCTAGGATTAACAGGAAAAAGCTAAAAATTTCAGAATTGCACCGTGCAATGTGGAGATATTACTGTTTGAGCATTTACAATATTCATTGATTTTTGCCATTGAAAAACGTCCAGAAATGTTTGAAGCTACTGACTGAATGAAAGGAGCTGGCATCTCACTCTCTTTGAATCTTCTTTATCATGCTAGGATTAACAGGAAAAAGCTAAAAATTTCAGAATTGCACCGTGCAATGTGGAGATATTACTGTTTGTGCATTTACAATATTCATTGATTTTTGCCATTGAAAAACATGTTTTTCATATACCAGAAATGTTTGAAGCTACTGACTGAATGAAAGGAGCTGGCATCTCACTCTCTTTGAATCTTCTTTATCATGCTAGGATTAACAGGAAAAAGCTAAAAATTTCAGAATTGCACCGTGCAATGTGGAGATATTACTGTTTGTGCATTTACAATATTCATTGATTTTTGCCATTGAAAAACGTCCAGAAATGTTTGAAGCTACTGACTGAATGAAAGGAGCTGGCATCTCACTCTCTTTGAATCTTCTTTATCATGCTAGGATTAACAGGAAAAAGCTAAAAATTTCAGAATTGCACCGTGCAATGTGGAGATATTACTGTTTGTGCATTTACAATATTCATTGATTTTTGCCATTGAAAAACATGTTTTTCATATACCAGAAATGTTTGAAGCTACTGACTGAATGAAAGGAGCTGGCATCTCACTCTCTTTGAATCTTCTTTATCATGCTAGGATTAACAGGAAAAAGCTAAAAATTTCAGAATTGCACCGTGCAATGTGGAGATATTACTGTTTGTGCATTTACAATATTCATTGATTTTTGCCATTGAAAAACATGTTTTTCATATACCAGAAATGTTTGAAGCTACTGACTGAATGAAAGGAGCTGGCATCTCACTCTCTTTGAATCTTCTTTATCATGCTAGGATTAACAGGAAAAAGCTAAAAATTTCAGAATTGCACCGTGCAATGTGGAGATATTACTGTTTGTGCATTTACAATATTCATTGATTTTTGCCTTTGAAAAACGTCCAGAAATGTTTGAAGCTACTGACTGAATGAAAGGAGCTGGCATCTCACTCTCCTTGAATCTTCTTTATCATGCTAGGATTAACAGGAAAAAGCTAAAAATTTCAGAATTGCACCGTGCAATGTGGAGATATTACTGTTTGTGCATTTACAATATTCATTGATTTTTGCCATTGAAAAACGTCCAGAAATGTTTGAAGCTACTGACTGAATGAAAGGAGCTGGCATCTCACTCTCTTTGAATCTTCTTTATCATGCTAGGATTAGCAGGAAAAAGCAAAAAATTTCAGAATTGCACCGTGCAATGTGGAGATATTACTGTTTGTGCATTTACAATATTCATTGATTTTTGCCATTGAAAAACATGTTTTTCATATACCAGAAATGTTTGAAGCTACTGACTGAATGAAAGGAGCTGGCATCTCACTCTCTTTGAATCTTCTTTATCATGCTAGGATTAGCAGGAAAAAGCAAAAAATTTCAGAATTGCACCGTGCAATGTGGAGATATTACTGTTTGTGCATTTACAATATTCATTGATTTTTGCCATTGAAAAACATGTTTTTCATATACCAGAAATGTTTGAAGCTACTGACTGAATGAAAGGAGCTGGCATCTCACTCTCTTTGAATCTTCTTTATCATGCTAGGATTAACAGGAAAAAGCTAAAAATTTCAGAATTGCACCGTGCAATGTGGAGATATTACTGTTTGTGCATTTACAATATTCATTGATTTTTGCCATTGAAAAACATGTTTTTCATATACCAGAAATGTTTGAAGCTACTGACTGAATGAAAGGAGCTGGCATCTCACTCTCTTTGAATCTTCTTTATCATGCTAGGATTAACAGGAAAAAGCTAAAAATTTCAGAATTGCACCGTGCAATGTGGAGATATTACTGTTTGTGCATTTACAATATTCATTGATTTTTGCCATTGAAAAACATGTTTTTCATATACCAGAAATGTTTGAAGCTACTGACTGAATGAAAGGAGCTGGCATCTCACTCTCTTTGAATCTTCTTTATCATGCTAGGATTAACAGGAAAAAGCTAAAAATTTCAGAATTGCACCGTGCAATGTGGAGATATTACTGTTTGTGCATTTACAATATTCATTGATTTTTGCCATTGAAAAACATGTTTTTCATATACCAGAAATGTTTGAAGCTACTGACTGAATGAAAGGAGCTGGCATCTCACTCTCTTTGAATCTTCTTTATCATGCTAGGATTAACAGGAAAAAGCTAAAAATTTCAGAATTGCACCGTGCAATGTGGAGATATTACTGTTTGTGCATTTACAATATTCATTGATTTTTGCCATTGAAAAACGTCCAGAAATGTTTGAAGCTACTGACTGAATGAAAGGAGCTGGCATCTCACTCTCTTTGAATCTTCTTTATCATGCTAGGATTAACAGGAAAAAGCTAAAAATTTCAGAATTGCACCGTGCAATGTGGAGATATTACTGTTTGAGCATTTACAATATTCATTGATTTTTGCCATTGAAAAACGTCCAGAAATGTTTGAAGCTACTGACTGAATGAAAGGAGCTGGCATCTCACTCTCTTTGAATCTTCTTTATCATGCTAGGATTAACAGGAAAAAGCTAAAAATTTCAGAATTGCACCGTGCAATGTGGAGATATTACTGTTTGTGCATTTACAATATTCATTGATTTTTGCCATTGAAAAACATGTTTTTCATATACCAGAAATGTTTGAAGCTACTGACTGAATGAAAGGAGCTGGCATCTCACTCTCTTTGAATCTTCTTTATCATGCTAGGATTAACAGGAAAAAGCTAAAAATTTCAGAATTGCACCGTGCAATGTGGAGATATTACTGTTTGTGCATTTACAATATTCATTGATTTTTGCCATTGAAAAACGTCCAGAAATGTTTGAAGCTACTGACTGAATGAAAGGAGCTGGCATCTCACTCTCTTTGAATCTTCTTTATCATGCTAGGATTAACAGGAAAAAGCTAAAAATTTCAGAATTGCACCGTGCAATGTGGAGATATTACTGTTTGTGCATTTACAATATTCATTGATTTTTGCCATTGAAAAACATGTTTTTCATATACCAGAAATGTTTGAAGCTACTGACTGAATGAAAGGAGCTGGCATCTCACTCTCTTTGAATCTTCTTTATCATGCTAGGATTAACAGGAAAAAGCTAAAAATTTCAGAATTGCACCGTGCAATGTGGAGATATTACTGTTTGTGCATTTACAATATTCATTGATTTTTGCCATTGAAAAACATGTTTTTCATATACCAGAAATGTTTGAAGCTACTGACTGAATGAAAGGAGCTGGCATCTCACTCTCTTTGAATCTTCTTTATCATGCTAGGATTAACAGGAAAAAGCTAAAAATTTCAGAATTGCACCGTGCAATGTGGAGATATTACTGTTTGTGCATTTACAATATTCATTGATTTTTGCCTTTGAAAAACGTCCAGAAATGTTTGAAGCTACTGACTGAATGAAAGGAGCTGGCATCTCACTCTCCTTGAATCTTCTTTATCATGCTAGGATTAACAGGAAAAAGCTAAAAATTTCAGAATTGCACCGTGCAATGTGGAGATATTACTGTTTGTGCATTTACAATATTCATTGATTTTTGCCATTGAAAAACGTCCTGAAATGTTTGAAGCTACTGACTGAATGAAAGGAGCTGGCATCTCACTCTCTTTGAATCTTCTTTATCATGCTAGGATTAGCAGGAAAAAGCAAAAAATTTCAGAATTGCACCGTGCAATGTGGAGATATTACTGTTTGTGCATTTACAATATTCATTGATTTTTGCCATTGAAAAACATGTTTTTCATATACCAGAAATGTTTGAAGCTACTGACTGAATGAAAGGAGCTGGCATCTCACTCTCTTTGAATCTTCTTTATCATGCTAGGATTAGCAGGAAAAAGCAAAAAATTTCAGAATTGCACCGTGCAATGTGGAGATATTACTGTTTGTGCATTTACAATATTCATTGATTTTTGCCATTGAAAAACATGTTTTTCATATACCAGAAATGTTTGAAGCTACTGACTGAATGAAAGGAGCTGGCATCTCACTCTCTTTGAATCTTCTTTATCATGCTAGGATTAACAGGAAAAAGCTAAAAATTTCAGAATTGCACCGTGCAATGTGGAGATATTACTGTTTGTGCATTTACAATATTCATTGATTTTTGCCATTGAAAAACATGTTTTTCATATACCAGAAATGTTTGAAGCTACTGACTGAATGAAAGGAGCTGGCATCTCACTCTCTTTGAATCTTCTTTATCATGCTAGGATTAACAGGAAAAAGCTAAAAATTTCAGAATTGCACCGTGCAATGTGGAGATATTACTGTTTGTGCATTTACAATATTCATTGATTTTTGCCATTGAAAAACATGTTTTTCATATACCAGAAATGTTTGAAGCTACTGACTGAATGAAAGGAGCTGGCATCTCACTCTCTTTGAATCTTCTTTATCATGCTAGGATTAACAGGAAAAAGCTAAAAATTTCAGAATTGCACCGTGCAATGTGGAGATATTACTGTTTGTGCATTTACAATATTCATTGATTTTTGCCATTGAAAAACGTCCAGAAATGTTTGAAGCTACTGACTGAATGAAAGGAGCTGGCATCTCACTCTCTTTGAATCTTCTTTATCATGCTAGGATTAACAGGAAAAAGCTAAAAATTTCAGAATTGCACCGTGCAATGTGGAGATATTACTGTTTGTGCATTTACAATATTCATTGATTTTTGCCATTGAAAAACGTCCAGAAATGTTTGAAGCTACTGACTGAATGAAAGGAGCTGGCATCTCACTCTCTTTGAATCTTCTTTATCATGCTAGGATTAACAGGAAAAAGCTAAAAATTTCAGAATTGCACCGTGCAATGTGGAGATATTACTGTTTGTGCATTTACAATATTCATTGATTTTTGCCATTGAAAAACATGTTTTTCATATACCAGAAATGTTTGAAGCTACTGACTGAATGAAAGGAGCTGGCATCTCACTCTCTTTGAATCTTCTTTATCATGCTAGGATTAACAGGAAAAAGCTAAAAATTTCAGAATTGCACCGTGCAATGTGGAGATATTACTGTTTGTGCATTTACAATATTCATTGATTTTTGCCATTGAAAAACGTCCAGAAATGTTTGAAGCTACTGACTGAATGAAAGGAGCTGGCATCTCACTCTCTTTGAATCTTCTTTATCATGCTAGGATTAACAGGAAAAAGCTAAAAATTTCAGAATTGCACCGTGCAATGTGGAGATATTACTGTTTGTGCATTTACAATATTCATTGATTTTTGCCATTGAAAAACGTCCAGAAATGTTTGAAGCTACTGACTGAATGAAAGGAGCTGGCATCTCACTCTCTTTGAATCTTCTTTATCATGCTAGGATTAGCAGGAAAAAGCAAAAAATTTCAGAATTGCACCGTGCAATGTGGAGATATTACTGTTTGTGCATTTACAATATTCATTGATTTTTGCCATTGAAAAACGTCCAGAAATGTTTGAAGCTACTGACTGAATGAAAGGAGCTGGCATCTCACTCTCTTTGAATCTTCTTTATCATGCTAGGATTAACAGGAAAAAGCTAAAAATTTCAGAATTGCACCGTGCAATGTGGAGATATTACTGTTTGTGCATTTACAATATTCATTGATTTTTGCCATTGAAAAACGTCCAGAAATGTTTGAAGCTACTGACTGAATGAAAGGAGCTGGCATCTCACTCTCTTTGAATCTTCTTTATCATGCTAGGATTAACAGGAAAAAGCTAAAAATTTCAGAATTGCACCGTGCAATGTGGAGATATTACTGTTTGTGCATTTACAATATTCATTGATTTTTGCCATTGAAAAACGTCCAGAAATGTTTGAAGCTACTGACTGAATGAAAGGAGCTGGCATCTCACTCTCTTTGAATCTTCTTTATCATGCTAGGATTAGCAGGAAAAAGCTAAAAATTTCAGAATTGCACCGTGCAATGTGGAGATATTACTGTTTGTGCATTTACAATATTCATTGATTTTTGCCATTGAAAAACATGTTTTTCATATACCAGAAATGTTTGAAGCTACTGACTGAATGAAAGGAGCTGGCATCTCACTCTCTTTGAATCTTCTTTATCATGCTAGGATTAACAGGAAAAAGCTAAAAATTTCAGAATTGCACCGTGCAATGTGGAGATATTACTGTTTGTGCATTTACAATATTCATTGATTTTTGCCATTGAAAAACGTCCAGAAATGTTTGAAGCTACTGACTGAATGAAAGGAGCTGGCATCTCACTCTCTTTGAATCTTCTTTATCATGCTAGGATTAACAGGAAAAAGCTAAAAATTTCAGAATTGCACCGTGCAATGTGGAGATATTACTGTTTGTGCATTTACAATATTCATTGATTTTTGCCATTGAAAAACATGTTTTTCATATACCAGAAATGTTTGAAGCTACTGACTGAATGAAAGGAGCTGGCATCTCACTCTCTTTGAATCTTCTTTATCATGCTAGGATTAACAGGAAAAAGCTAAAAATTTCAGAATTGCACCGTGCAATGTGGAGATATTACTGTTTGTGCATTTACAATATTCATTGATTTTTGCCATTGAAAAACGTCCAGAAATGTTTGAAGCTACTGACTGAATGAAAGGAGCTGGCATCTCACTCTCTTTGAATCTTCTTTATCATGCTAGGATTAACAGGAAAAAGCTAAAAATTTCAGAATTGCACCGTGCAATGTGGAGATATTACTGTTTGTGCATTTACAATATTCATTGATTTTTGCCATTGAAAAACGTCCAGAAATGTTTGAAGCTACTGACTGAATGAAAGGAGCTGGCATCTCACTCTCTTTGAATCTTCTTTATCATGCTAGGATTAACAGGAAAAAGCTAAAAATTTCAGAATTGCACCGTGCAATGTGGAGATATTACTGTTTGTGCATTTACAATATTCATTGATTTTTGCCATTGAAAAACATGTTTTTCATATACCAGAAATGTTTGAAGCTACTGACTGAATGAAAGGAGCTGGCATCTCACTCTCTTTGAATCTTCTTTATCATGCTAGGATTAACAGGAAAAAGCTAAAAATTTCAGAATTGCACCGTGCAATGTGGAGATATTACTGTTTGTGCATTTACAATATTCATTGATTTTTGCCATTGAAAAACATGTTTTTCATATACCAGAAATGTTTGAAGCTACTGACTGAATGAAAGGAGCTGGCATCTCACTCTCTTTGAATCTTCTTTATCATGCTAGGATTAGCAGGAAAAAGCAAAAAATTTCAGAATTGCACCGTGCAATGTGGAGATATTACTGTTTGTGCATTTACAATATTCATTGATTTTTGCCATTGAAAAACATGTTTTTCATATACCAGAAATGTTTGAAGCTACTGACTGAATGAAAGGAGCTGGCATCTCACTCTCTTTGAATCTTCTTTATCATGCTAGGATTAACAGGAAAAAGCTAAAAATTTCAGAATTGCACCGTGCAATGTGGAGATATTACTGTTTGTGCATTTACAATATTCATTGATTTTTGCCATTGAAAAACATGTTTTTCATATACCAGAAATGTTTGAAGCTACTGACTGAATGAAAGGAGCTGGCATCTCACTCTCTTTGAATCTTCTTTATCATGCTAGGATTAACAGGAAAAAGCTAAAAATTTCAGAATTTCACCGTGCAATGTGGAGATATTACTGTTTGTGCATTTACAATATTCATTGATTTTTGCCATTGAAAAACGTCCAGAAATGTTTGAAGCTACTGACTGAATGAAAGGAGCTGGCATCTCACTCTCTTTGAATCTTCTTTATCATGCTAGGATTAACAGGAAAAAGCTAAAAATTTCAGAATTGCACCGTGCAATGTGGAGATATTACTGTTTGTGCATTTACAATATTCATTGATTTTTGCCATTGAAAAACATGTTTTTCATATACCAGAAATGTTTGAAGCTACTGACTGAATGAAAGGAGCTGGCATCTCACTCTCTTTGAATCTTCTTTATCATGCTAGGATTAACAGGAAAAAGCTAAAAATTTCAGAATTGCACCGTGCAATGTGCAGATATTACTGTTTGTGCATTTACAATATTCATTGATTTTTGCCATTGAAAAACATGTTTTTCATATACCAGAAATGTTTGAAGCTACTGACTGAATGAAAGGAGCTGGCATCTCACTCTCTTTGAATCTTCTTTATCATGCTAGGATTAACAGGAAAAAGCTAAAAATTTCAGAATTGCACCGTGCAATGTGGAGATATTACTGTTTGTGCATTTACAATATTCATTGATTTTTGCCATTGAAAAACGTCCAGAAATGTTTGAAGCTACTGACTGAATGAAAGGAGCTGGCATCTCACTCTCTTTGAATCTTTATCATGCTAGGATTAGCAGGAAAAAGCAAAAAATTTCAGAATTGCACCGTGCAATGTGGAGATATTACTGTTTGTGCATTTACAATATTCATTGATTTTTGCCATTGAAAAACATGTTTTTCATATACCAGAAATGTTTGAAGCTACTGACTGAATGAAAGGAGCTGGCATCTCACTCTCTTTGAATCTTCTTTATCATGCTAGGATTAACAGGAAAAAGCTAAAAATTTCAGAATTGCACCGTGCAATGTGGAGATATTACTGTTTGTGCATTTACAATATTCATTGATTTTTGCCATTGAAAAACATGTTTTTCATATACCAGAAATGTTTGAAGCTACTGACTGAATGAAAGGAGCTGGCATCTCACTCTCTTTGAATCTTCTTTATCATGCTAGGATTAGCAGGAAAAAGCAAAAAATTTCAGAATTGCACCGTGCAATGTGGAGATATTACTGTTTGTGCATTTACAATATTCATTGATTTTTGCCATTGAAAAACGTCCAGAAATGTTTGAAGCTACTGACTGAATGAAAGGAGCTGGCATCTCACTCTCTTTGAATCTTCTTTATCATGCTAGGATTAACAGGAAAAAGCTAAAAATTTCAGAATTGCACCGTGCAATGTGGAGATATTACTGTTTGTGCATTTACAATATTCATTGATTTTTGCCATTGAAAAACGTCCAGAAATGTTTGAAGCTACTGACTGAATGAAAGGAGCTGGCATCTCACTCTCTTTGAATCTTCTTTATCATGCTAGGATTAACAGGAAAAAGCTAAAAATTTCAGAATTGCACCGTGCAATGTGGAGATATTACTGTTTGTGCATTTACAATATTCATTGATTTTTGCCATTGAAAAACGTCCAGAAATGTTTGAAGCTACTGACTGAATGAAAGGAGCTGGCATCTCACTCTCTTTGAATCTTCTTTATCATGCTAGGATTAGCAGGAAAAAGCTAAAAATTTCAGAATTGCACCGTGCAATGTGGAGATATTACTGTTTGTGCATTTACAATATTCATTGATTTTTGCCATTGAAAAACGTCCAGAAATGTTTGAAGCTACTGACTGAATGAAAGGAGCTGGCATCTCACTCTCTTTGAATCTTCTTTATCATGCTAGGATTAACAGGAAAAAGCTAAAAATTTCAGAATTGCACCGTGCAATGTGGAGATATTACTGTTTGTGCATTTACAATATTCATTGATTTTTGCCATTGAAAAACATGTTTTTCATATACCAGAAATGTTTGAAGCTACTGACTGAATGAAAGGAGCTGGCATCTCACTCTCTTTGAATCTTCTTTATCATGCTAGGATTAACAGGAAAAAGCTAAAAATTTCAGAATTGCACCGTGCAATGTGGAGATATTACTGTTTGTGCATTTACAATATTCATTGATTTTTGCCATTGAAAAACGTCCAGAAATGTTTGAAGCTACTGACTGAATGAAAGGAGCTGGCATCTCACTCTCTTTGAATCTTCTTTATCATGCTAGGATTAACAGGAAAAAGCTAAAAATTTCAGAATTGCACCGTGCAATGTGGAGATATTACTGTTTGTGCATTTACAATATTCATTGATTTTTGCCATTGAAAAACGTCCAGAAATGTTTGAAGCTACTGACTGAATGAAAGGAGCTGGCATCTCACTCTCTTTGAATCTTCTTTATCATGCTAGGATTAACAGGAAAAAGCTAAAAATTTCAGAATTGCACCGTGCAATGTGGAGATATTACTGTTTGTGCATTTACAATATTCATTGATTTTTGCCATTGAAAAACGTCCAGAAATGTTTGAAGCTACTGACTGAATGAAAGGAGCTGGCATCTCACTCTCTTTGAATCTTCTTTATCATGCTAGGATTAACAGGAAAAAGCTAAAAATTTCAGAATTGCACCGTGCAATGTGGAGATATTACTGTTTGTGCATTTACAATATTCATTGATTTTTGCCATTGAAAAACATGTTTTTCATATACCAGAAATGTTTGAAGCTACTGACTGAATGAAAGGAGCTGGCATCTCACTCTCTTTGAATCTTCTTTATCATGCTAGGATTAACAGGAAAAAGCTAAAAATTTCAGAATTGCACCGTGCAATGTGGAGATATTACTGTTTGTGCATTTACAATATTCATTGATTTTTGCCATTGAAAAACGTCCAGAAATGTTTGAAGCTACTGACTGAATGAAAGGAGCTGGCATCTCACTCTCTTTGAATCTTCTTTATCATGCTAGGATTAACAGGAAAAAGCTAAAAATTTCAGAATTGCACCGTGCAATGTGGAGATATTACTGTTTGTGCATTTACAATATTCATTGATTTTTGCCATTGAAAAACGTTCAGAAATGTTTGAAGCTACTGACTGAATGAAAGGAGCTGGCATCCCACTCTCTTTGAATCTTCTTTATCATGCTAGGATTAACAGGAAAAAGCTAAAAATTTCAGAATTGCACCGTGCAATGTGGAGATATTACTGTTTGTGCATTTACAATATTCATTGATTTTTGCCATTGAAAAACGTCCAGAAATGTTCGAAGCTACTGACTGAATGAAAGGAGCTGGCATCTCACTCTCTTTGAATCTTCTTTATCATGCTAGGATTAACAGGAAAAAGCTAAAAATTTCAGAATTGCACCGTGCAATGTGGAGATATTACTGTTTGTGCATTTACAATATTCATTGATTTTTGCCATTGAAAAACGTCCAGAAATGTTTGAAGCTACTGACTGAATGAAAGGAGCTGGCATCTCACTCTCTTTGAATCTTCTTTATCATGCTAGGATTAACAGGAAAAAGCTAAAAATTTCAGAATTGCACCGTGCAATGTGGAGATATTACTGTTTGTGCATTTACAATATTCATTGATTTTTGCCATTGAAAAACGTCCAGAAATGTTTGAAGCTACTGACTGAATGAAAGGAGCTGGCATCTCACTCTCTTTGAATCTTCTTTATCATGCTAGGATTAGCAGGAAAAAGCTAAAAATTTCAGAATTGCACCGTGCAATGTGGAGATATTACTGTTTGTGCATTTACAATATTCATTGATTTTTGCCATTGAAAAACGTCCAGAAATGTTTGAAGCTACTGACTGAATGAAAGGAGCTGGCATCTCACTCTCTTTGAATCTTCTTTATCATGCTAGGATTAACAGGAAAAAGCTAAAAATTTCAGAATTGCACCGTGCAATGTGGAGATATTACTGTTTGTGCATTTACAATATTCATTGATTTTTGCCATTGAAAAACATGTTTTTCATATACCAGAAATGTTTGAAGCTACTGACTGAATGAAAGGAGCTGGCATCTCACTCTCTTTGAATCTTCTTTATCATGCTAGGATTAACAGGAAAAAGCTAAAAATTTCAGAATTGCACCGTGCAATGTGGAGATATTACTGTTTGTGCATTTACAATATTCATTGATTTTTGCCATTGAAAAACGTCCAGAAATGTTTGAAGCTACTGACTGAATGAAAGGAGCTGGCATCTCACTCTCTTTGAATCTTCTTTATCATGCTAGGATTAACAGGAAAAAGCTAAAAATTTCAGAATTGCACCGTGCAATGTGGAGATATTACTGTTTGTGCATTTACAATATTCATTGATTTTTGCCATTGAAAAACGTCCAGAAATGTTTGAAGCTACTGACTGAATGAAAGGAGCTGGCATCTCACTCTCTTTGAATCTTCTTTATCATGCTAGGATTAACAGGAAAAAGCTAAAAATTTCAGAATTGCACCGTGCAATGTGGAGATATTACTGTTTGTGCATTTACAATATTCATTGATTTTTGCCATTGAAAAACGTCCAGAAATGTTTGAAGCTACTGACTGAATGAAAGGAGCTGGCATCTCACTCTCTTTGAATCTTCTTTATCATGCTAGGATTAACAGGAAAAAGCTAAAAATTTCAGAATTGCACCGTGCAATGTGGAGATATTACTGTTTGTGCATTTACAATATTCATTGATTTTTGCCATTGAAAAACAGTTTCCAGAAATGTTTGAAGCTACTGACTGAATGAAAGGAGCTGGCATCTCACTCTCTTTGAATCTTCTTTATCATGCTAGGATTAACAGGAAAAAGCTAAAAATTTCAGAATTGCACCGTGCAATGTGGAGATATTACTGTTTGTGCATTTACAATATTCATTGATTTTTGCCATTGAAAAACGTCCAGAAATGTTT
>NW_027370075.1:0-38440 GCF_046119375.1 Phyllobates terribilis
GATTCAAAGAGAGTGAGATGCCAGCTCCTTTCATTCAGTCAGTAGCTTCAATCATTTCTGGAATATGAATAACATGATGTTTTTCAATGGCAAAAATCAATGAATATTGTAAATGCACAAACAGTAATTTCTCCGCATTGCAAGGTGCAATTCTGAAATTTTTTGCTTTTTCCTGCTCCTCTTAGCATGATAAAGAAGATTCAAAGAGAGTGAGATGCCAGCTCCTTTCATTCAGTCAGTAGCTTCAATCATTTCTGGACGTTTTTCAATGGCAAAAATCAATGAATATTGTAAATGCACAAACAGTAATTTCTCCGCATTGCAAGGTGCAATTCTGAAATTTTTTGCTTTTTCCTGCTCCTCTTAGCGTTATAAACAAGATTCAAAGAGAGTGAGATGCCAGCTCTTTTCATTCAGTCAGTAGCTTCAATCATTTCTGGACGTTTTTCAATGGCAAAAATCAATGAATATTGTAAATGCACAAACAGTAATTTCTCCGCATTGCAAGGTGCAATTCTGAAATTTTTTGCTTTTTCCTGCTCCTCTTAGCATGATAAAGAAGATTCAAAGAGAGTGAGATGCCAGCTCCTTTCATTCAGTCAGTAGCTTCAATCATTTCTGGTATATGAATAACATGATGTTTTTCAATGGCAAAAATCAATGAATATTGTAAATGCACAAACAGTAATTTCTCCGCATTGCAAGGTGCAATTCTGAAATTTTTTGCTTTTTCCTGCTCCTCTTAGCATGATAAAGAAGATTCAAAGAGAGTGAGATGCCAGCTCCTTTCATTGTCAGTAGCTTCAATCATTTCTGGACGTTTTTCAATGGCAAAAATCAATGAATATTGTAAATGCACAAACAGTAATTTCTCCGCATTGCAAGGTGCAATTCTGAAATTTTTTGCTTTTTCCTGCTCCTCTTAGCATGATAAACAAGATTCAAAGAGAGTGAGATGCCAGCTCCTTTCATTCAGTCAGTAGCTTCAATCATTTCTGGACGTTTTTCAATGGCAAAAATCAATGAATATTGTAAATGCACAAACAGTAATTTCTCCGCATTGCAAGGTGCAATTCTGAAATTTTTTGCTTTTTTCTGCTCCTCTTAGCATGATAAAGAAGACTCAAAGAGAGTGAGATGCCAGCTCCTTTCATTCAGTCAGTAGCTTCAAACATTTCTGGTATATGAATAACGATGTTTTTCAATGGCAAAAATCAATGAATATTGTAAATGCACAAACAGTAATTTCTCCGCATTGCAAGGTGCAATTCTGAAATTTTTTGCTTTTTCCTGCTCCTCTTAGCATGATAAAGAAGATTCAAAGAGAGTGAGATGCCAGCTCCTTTCATTCAGTCAGTAGCTTCAATCATTTCTGGACGTTTTTCAATGGCAAAAATCAATGAATATTGTAAATGCACAAACAGTAATTTCTCCGCATTGCAAGGTGCAATTCTGAAATTTTTTGCTTTTTCCTGCTCCTCTTAGCATGATAAACAAGATTCAAAGAGAGTGAGATGCCAGCTCCTTTCATTCAGTCAGTAGCTTCAATCATTTCTGGACGTTTTTCAATGGCAAAAATCAATGAATATTGTAAATGCACAAACAGTAATTTCTCCGCATTGCAAGGTGCAATTCTGAAATTTTTTGCTTTTTCCTGCTCCTCTTAGCATGATAAAGAAGATTCAAAGAGAGTGAGATGCCAGCTCCTTTCATTCAGTCAGTAGCTACAATCATTTCTGGACGTTTTTCAATGGCAAAAATCAATGAATATTGTAAATGCACAAACAGTAATTTCTCCGCATTGCAAGGTGCAATTCTGAAATTTTTTGCTTTTTCCTGCTCCTCTTAGCATGATAAAGAAGATTCAAAGAGAGTGAGATGCCAGCTCCTTTCATTCAGTCAGTAGCTTCAAACATTTCTGGTATATGAATAACATGATGTTTTTCAATGGCAAAAATCAATGAATATTGTAAATGCACAAACAGTAATTTCTCCGCATTGCAAGGTGCAATTCTGAAATTTTTTGCTTTTTCCTGCTCCTCTTAGCATGATAAAGAAGATTCAAAGAGAGTGAGATGCCAGCTCCTTTCATTCAGTCAGTAGCTTCAATCATTTCTGGACGTTTTTCAATGGCAAAAATCATTGAATATTGTAAATGCACAAACAGTAATTTCTCCGCATTGCAAGGTGCAATTCTGAAATTTTTTGCTTTTTCCTGCTCCTCTTAGCATGATAAAGAAGATTCAAAGAGAGTGAGATTCCAGCTCCTTTCATTCAGTCAGTAGCTTCAATCATTTCTGGAATATGAATAACATGATGTTTTTCAATGGCAAAAATCAATGAATATTGTAAATGCACAAACAGTAATTTCTCCGCATTGCAAGGTGCAATTCTGAAATTTTTTGCTTTTTCCTGCTCCTCTTAGCATGATAAAGAAGATTCAAAGAGAGTGAGATGCCAGCTCCTTTCATTCAGTCAGTAGCTTCAATCATTTCTGGACGTTTTTCAATGGCAAAAATCAATGAATATTGTAAATGCACAAACAGTAATTTCTCCGCATTGCAAGATGCAATTCTGAAATTTTTTGCTTTTTCCTGCTCCTCTTAGCATGATAAACAAGATTCAAAGAGAGTGAGATGCCAGCTCCTTTCATTCAGTCAGTAGCTTCAATCATTTCTGGACGTTTTTCAATGGCAAAAATCAATGAATATTGTAAATGCACAAACAGTAATTTCTCCGCATTGCAAGGTGCAATTCTGAAATTTTTTGCTTTTTCCTGCTCCTCTTAGCATGATAAAGAAGATTCAAAGAGAGTGAGATGCCAGCTCCTTTCATTCAGTCAGTAGCTACAATCATTTCTGGACGTTTTTCAATGGCAAAAATCAATGAATATTGTAAATGCACAAACAGTAATTTCTCCGCATTGCAAGGTGCAATTCTGAAATTTTTTGCTTTTTCCTGCTCCTCTTAGCATGATAAAGAAGATTCAAAGAGAGTGAGATGCCAGCTCCTTTCATTCAGTCAGTAGCTTCAAACATTTCTGGTATATGAATAACATGATGTTTTTCAATGGCAAAAATCAATGAATATTGTAAATGCACAAACAGTAATTTCTCCGCATTGCAAGGTGCAATTCTGAAATTTTTTGCTTTTTCCTGCTCCTCTTAGCATGATAAAGAAGATTCAAAGAGAGTGAGATGCCAGCTCCTTTCATTCAGTCAGTAGCTTCAAACATTTCTGGTATATGAATAACATGATGTTTTTCAATGGCAAAAATCAATGAATATTGTAAATGCACAAACAGTAATTTCTCCGCATTGCAAGGTGCAATTCTGAAATTTTTTGCTTTTTCCTGCTCCTCTTAGCATGATAAAGAAGATTCAAAGAGAGTGAGATGCCAGCTCCTTTCATTCAGTCAGTAGCTCCAATCATTTCTGGACGTTTTTCAATGGCAAAAATCATTGAATATTGTAAATGCACAAACAGTAATTTCTCCGCATTGCAAGGTGCAATTCTGAAATTTTTTGCTTTTTCCTGCTCCTCTTAGCATGATAAAGAAGATTCAAAGAGAGTGAGATGCCAGCTCCTTTCATTCAGTCAGTAGCTTCAATCATTTCTGGAATATGAATAACATGATGTTTTTCAATGGCAAAAATCAATGAATATTGTAAATGCACAAACAGTAATTTCTCCGCATTGCAAGGTGCAATTCTGAAATTTTTTGCTTTTTCCTGCTCCTCTTAGCATGATAAAGAAGATTCAAAGAGAGTGAGATGCCAGCTCCTTTCATTCAGTCAGTAGCTTCAATCATTTCTGGACGTTTTTCAATGGCAAAAATCATTGAATATTGTAAATGCACAAACAGTAATTTCTCCGCATTGCAAGGTGCAATTCTGAAATTTTTTGCTTTTTCCTGCTCCTCTTAGCATGATAAAGAAAATTCAAAGAGAGTGAGATGCCAGCTCCTTTCATTCAGTCAGTAGCTTCAATCATTTCTGGAATATGAATAACATGATGTTTTTCAATGGCAAAAATCAATGAATATTGTAAATGCACAAACAGTAATTTCTCCGCATTGCAAGGTGCAATTCTGAAATTTTTTGCTTTTTCCTGCTCCTCTTAGCATGATAAACAAGATTCAAAGAGAGTGAGATGCCAGCTCCTTTCATTCAGTCAGTAGCTTCAATCATTTCTGGACGTTTTTCAATGGCAAAAATCAATGAATATTGTAAATGCACAAACAGTAATTTCTCCGCATTGCAAGTTGCAATTCTGAAATTTTTTGCTTTTTCCTGCTCCTCTTAGCATGATAAACAAGATTCAAAGAGAGTGAGATGCCAGCTCCTTTCATTCAGTCAGTAGCTTCAAACATTTCTGGACGTTTTTCAATGGCAAAAATCAATGAATATTGTAAATGCACAAACAGTAATTTCTCCGCATTGCAAGGTGCAATTCTGAAATTTTTTGCTTTTTCCTGCTCCTCTTAGCATGATAAAGAAGATTCAAAGAGAGTGAGATGCCAGCTCCTTTCATTCAGTCAGTAGCTACAATCATTTCTGGACGTTTTTCAATGGCAAAAATCAATGAATATTGTAAATGCACAAACAGTAATTTCTCCGCATTGCAAGGTGCAATTCTGAAATTTTTTGCTTTTTCCTGCTCCTCTTAGCATGATAAAGAAGATTCAAAGAGAGTGAGATGCCAGCTCCTTTCATTCAGTCAGTAGCTTCAAACATTTCTGGTATATGAATAACATGATGTTTTTCAATGGCAAAAATCAATGAATATTGTAAATGCACAAACAGTAATTTCTCCGCATTGCAAGGTGCAATTCTGAAATTTTTTGCTTTTTCCTGCTCCTCTTAGCATGATAAAGAAGATTCAAAGAGAGTGAGATGCCAGCTCCTTTCATTCAGTCAGTAGCTTCAAACATTTCTGGTATATGAATAACATGATGTTTTTCAATGGCAAAAATCAATGAATATTGTAAATGCACAAACAGTAATTTCTCCGCATTGCAAGGTGCAATTCTGAAATTTTTTGCTTTTTCCTGCTCCTCTTAGCATGATAAAGAAGATTCAAAGAGAGTGAGATGCCAGCTCCTTTCATTCAGTCAGTAGCTTCAATCATTTCTGGACGTTTTTCAATGGCAAAAATCATTGAATATTGTAAATGCACAAACAGTAATTTCTCCGCATTGCAAGGTGCAATTCTGAAATTTTTTGCTTTTTCCTGCTCCTCTTAGCATGATAAAGAAGATTCAAAGAGAGTGAGATGCCAGCTCCTTTCATTCAGTCAGTAGCTTCAATCATTTCTGGAATATGAATAACATGATGTTTTTCAATGGCAAAAATCAATGAATATTGTAAATGCACAAACAGTAATTTCTCCGCATTGCAAGGTGCAATTCTGAAATGTTTTGCTTTTTCCTGCTCCTCTTAGCATGATAAAGAAGATTCAAAGAGAGTGAGATGCCAGCTCCTTTCATTCAGTCAGTAGCTTCAATCATTTCTGGACGTTTTTCAATGGCAAAAATCATTGAATATTGTAAATGCACAAACAGTAATTTCTCCGCATTGCAAGGTGCAATTCTGAAATTTTTTGCTTTTTCCTGCTCCTCTTAGCATGATAAAGAAGATTCAAAGAGAGTGAGATGCCAGCTCCTTTCATTCAGTCAGTAGCTTCAATCATTTCTGGAATATGAATAACATGATGTTTTTCAATGGCAAAAATCAATGAATATTGTAAATGCACAAACAGTAATTTCTCCGCATTGCAAGGTGCAATTCTGAAATTTTTTGCTTTTTCCTGCTCCTCTTAGCATGATAAACAAGATTCAAAGAGAGTGAGATGCCAGCTCCTTTCATTCAGTCAGTAGCTTCAATCATTTCTGGACGTTTTTCAATGGCAAAAATCAATGAATATTGTAAATGCACAAACAGTAATTTCTCCGCATTGCAAGGTGCAATTCTGAAATTTTTTGCTTTTTCCTGCTCCTCTTAGCATGATAAAGAAGATTCAAAGAGAGTGAGATGCCAGCTCCTTTCATTCAGTCAGTAGCTTCAAACATTTCTGGTATATGAATAACATGATGTTTTTCAATGGCAAAAATCAATGAATATTGTAAATGCACAAACAGTAATTTCTCCGCATTGCAAGGTGCAATTCTGAAATTTTTTGCTTTTTCCTGCTCCTCTTAGCATGATAAAGAAGATTCAAAGAGAGTGAGATGCCAGCTCCTTTCATTCAGTCAGTAGCTTCAATCATTTCTGGACGTTTTTCAATGGCAAAAATCATTGAATATTGTAAATGCACAAACAGTAATTTCTCCGCATTGCAAGGTGCAATTCTGAAATTTTTTGCTTTTTCCTGCTCCTCTTAGCATGATAAAGAAGATTCAAAGAGAGTGAGATGCCAGCTCCTTTCATTCAGTCAGTAGCTTCAATCATTTCTGGAATATGAATAACATGATGTTTTTCAATGGCAAAAATCAATGAATATTGTAAATGCACAAACAGTAATTTCTCCGCATTGCAAGGTGCAATTCTGAAATTTTTTGCTTTTTCCTGCTCCTCTTAGCATGATAAAGAAGATTCAAAGAGAGTGAGATGCCAGCTCCTTTCATTCAGTCAGTAGCTTCAAACATTTCTGGACGTTTTTCAATGGCAAAAATCAATGAATATTGTAAATGCACAAACAGTAATATCTCCACATTGCACGGTGCAATTCTGAAATTTTTAGCTTTTTCCTGTTAATCCTAGCATGATAAAGAAGATTCAAAGAGAGTGAGATGCCAGCTCCTTTCATTCAGTCAGTAGCTTCAAACATTTCTGGACGTTTTTCAATGGCAAAAATCAATGAATATTGTAAATGCACAAACAGTAATATCTCCACATTGCACGGTGCAATTCTGAAATTTTTAGCTTTTTCCTGTTAATCCTAGCATGATAAAGAAGATTCAAAGAGAGTGAGATGCCAGCTCCTTTCATTCAGTCAGTAGCTTCAAACATTTCTGGACGTTTTTCAATGGCAAAAATCAATGAATATTGTAAATGCACAAACAGTAATATCTCCACATTGCACGGTGCAATTCTGAAATTTTTAGCTTTTTCCTGTTAATCCTAGCATGATAAAGAAGATTCAAAGAGAGTGAGATGCCAGCTCCTTTCATTCAGTCAGTAGCTTCAAACATTTCTGGTATATGAAAAACATGTTTTTCAATGGCAAAAATCAATGAATATTGTAAATGCACAAACAGTAATATCTCCACATTGCACGGTGCAATTCTGAAATTTTTAGCTTTTTCCTGTTAATCCTAGCATGATAAAGAAGATTCAAAGAGAGTGAGATGCCAGCTCCTTTCATTCAGTCAGTAGCTTCAAACATTTCTGGTATATGAAAAACATGTTTTTCAATGGCAAAAATCAATGAATATTGTAAATGCACAAACAGTAATATCTCCACATTGCACGGTGCAATTCTGAAATTTTTAGCTTTTTCCTGTTAATCCTAGCATGATAAAGAAGATTCAAAGAGAGTGAGATGCCAGCTCCTTTCATTCAGTCAGTAGCTTCAAACATTTCTGGACGTTTTTCAATGGCAAAAATCAATGAATATTGTAAATGCACAAACAGTAATATCTCCACATTGCACGGTGCAATTCTGAAATTTTTAGCTTTTTCCTGTTAATCCTAGCATGATAAAGAAGATTCAAAGAGAGTGAGATGCCAGCTCCTTTCATTCAGTCAGTAGCTTCAAACATTTCTGGTATATGAAAAACATGTTTTTCAATGGCAAAAATCAATGAATATTGTAAATGCACAAACAGTAATATCTCCACATTGCACGGTGCAATTCTGAAATTTTTTGCTTTTTCCTGTTAATCCTAGCATGATAAAGAAGATTCAAAGAGAGTGAGATGCCAGCTCCTTTCATTCAGTCAGTAGCTTCAAACATTTCTGGTATATGAAAAACATGTTTTTCAATGGCAAAAATCAATGAATATTGTAAATGCACAAACAGTAATATCTCCACATTGCACGGTGCAATTCTGAAATTTTTAGCTTTTTCCTGTTAATCCTAGCATGATAAAGAAGATTCAAAGAGAGTGAGATGCCAGCTCCTTTCATTCAGTCAGTAGCTTCAAACATTTCTGGACGTTTTTCAATGGCAAAAATCAATGAATATTGTAAATGCACAAACAGTAATATCTCCACATTGCACGGTGCAATTCTGAAATTTTTAGCTTTTTCCTGTTAATCCTAGCATGATAAAGAAGATTCAAAGAGAGTGAGATGCCAGCTCCTTTCATTCAGTCAGTAGCTTCAAACATTTCTGGACGTTTTTCAATGGCAAAAATCAATGAATATTGTAAATGCACAAACAGTAATATCTCCACATTGCACGGTGCAATTCTGAAATTTTTAGCTTTTTCCTGTTAATCCTAGCATGATAAAGAAGATTCAAAGAGAGTGAGATGCCAGCTCCTTTCATTCAGTCAGTAGCTTCAAACATTTCTGGACGTTTTTCAATGGCAAAAATCAATGAATATTGTAAATGCACAAACAGTAATATCTCCACATTGCACGGTGCAATTCTGAAATTTTTAGCTTTTTCCTGTTAATCCTAGCATGATAAAGAAGATTCAAAGAGAGTGAGATGCCAGCTCCTTTCATTCAGTCAGTAGCTTCAAACATTTCTGGTATATGAAAAACATGTTTTTCAATGGCAAAAATCAATGAATATTGTAAATGCACAAACAGTAATATCTCCACATTGCACGGTGCAATTCTGAAATTTTTAGCTTTTTCCTGTTAATCCTAGCATGATAAAGAAGATTCAAAGAGAGTGAGATGCCAGCTCCTTTCATTCAGTCAGTAGCTTCAAACATTTCTGGTATATGAAAAACATGTTTTTCAATGGCAAAAATCAATGAATATTGTAAATGCACAAACAGTAATATCTCCACATTGCACGGTGCAATTCTGAAATTTTTAGCTTTTTCCTGTTAATCCTAGCATGATAAAGAAGATTCAAAGAGAGTGAGATGCCAGCTCCTTTCATTCAGTCAGTAGCTTCAAACATTTCTGGTATATGAAAAACATGTTTTTCAATGGCAAAAATCAATGAATATTGTAAATGCACAAACAGTAATATCTCCACATTGCACGGTGCAATTCTGAAATTTTTTGCTTTTTCCTGTTAATCCTAGCATGATAAAGAAGATTCAAAGAGAGTGAGATGCCAGCTCCTTTCATTCAGTCAGTAGCTTCAAACATTTCTGGTATATGAAAAACATGTTTTTCAATGGCAAAAATCAATGAATATTGTAAATGCACAAACAGTAATATCTCCACATTGCACGGTGCAATTCTGAAATTTTTAGCTTTTTCCTGTTAATCCTAGCATGATAAAGAAGATTCAAAGAGAGTGAGATGCCAGCTCCTTTCATTCAGTCAGTAGCTTCAAACATTTCTGGACGTTTTTCAATGGCAAAAATCAATGAATATTGTAAATGCACAAACAGTAATATCTCCACATTGCACGGTGCAATTCTGAAATTTTTAGCTTTTTCCTGTTAATCCTAGCATGATAAAGAAGATTCAAAGAGAGTGAGATGCCAGCTCCTTTCATTCAGTCAGTAGCTTCAAACATTTCTGGTATATGAAAAACATGTTTTTCAATGGCAAAAATCAATGAATATTGTAAATGCACAAACAGTAATATCTCCACATTGCACGGTGCAATTCTGAAATTTTTTGCTTTTTCCTGTTAATCCTAGCATGATAAAGAAGATTCAAAGAGAGTGAGATGCCAGCTCCTTTCATTCAGTCAGTAGCTTCAAACATTTCTGGTATATGAAAAACATGTTTTTCAATGGCAAAAATCAATGAATATTGTAAATGCACAAACAGTAATATCTCCACATTGCACGGTGCAATTCTGAAATTTTTAGCTTTTTCCTGTTAATCCTAGCATGATAAAGAAGATTCAAAGAGAGTGAGATGCCAGCTCCTTTCATTCAGTCAGTAGCTTCAAACATTTCTGGACGTTTTTCAATGGCAAAAATCAATGAATATTGTAAATGCACAAACAGTAATATCTCCACATTGCACGGTGCAATTCTGAAATTTTTAGCTTTTTCCTGTTAATCCTAGCATGATAAAGAAGATTCAAAGAGAGTGAGATGCCAGCTCCTTTCATTCAGTCAGTAGCTTCAAACATTTCTGGACGTTTTTCAATGGCAAAAATCAATGAATATTGTAAATGCACAAACAGTAATATCTCCACATTGCACGGTGCAATTCTGAAATTTTTAGCTTTTTCCTGTTAATCCTAGCATGATAAAGAAGATTCAAAGAGAGTGAGATGCCAGCTCCTTTCATTCAGTCAGTAGCTTCAAACATTTCTGGACGTTTTTCAATGGCAAAAATCAATGAATATTGTAAATGCACAAACAGTAATATCTCCACATTGCACGGTGCAATTCTGAAATTTTTAGCTTTTTCCTGTTAATCCTAGCATGATAAAGAAGATTCAAAGAGAGTGAGATGCCAGCTCCTTTCATTCAGTCAGTAGCTTCAAACATTTCTGGTATATGAAAAACATGTTTTTCAATGGCAAAAATCAATGAATATTGTAAATGCACAAACAGTAATATCTCCACATTGCACGGTGCAATTCTGAAATTTTTAGCTTTTTCCTGTTAATCCTAGCATGATAAAGAAGATTCAAAGAGAGTGAGATGCCAGCTCCTTTCATTCAGTCAGTAGCTTCAAACATTTCTGGTATATGAAAAACATGTTTTTCAATGGCAAAAATCAATGAATATTGTAAATGCACAAACAGTAATATCTCCACATTGCACGGTGCAATTCTGAAATTTTTAGCTTTTTCCTGTTAATCCTAGCATGATAAAGAAGATTCAAAGAGAGTGAGATGCCAGCTCCTTTCATTCAGTCAGTAGCTTCAAACATTTCTGGACGTTTTTCAATGGCAAAAATCAATGAATATTGTAAATGCACAAACAGTAATATCTCCACATTGCACGGTGCAATTCTGAAATTTTTAGCTTTTTCCTGTTAATCCTAGCATGATAAAGAAGATTCAAAGAGAGTGAGATGCCAGCTCCTTTCATTCAGTCAGTAGCTTCAAACATTTCTGGAATATGAAAAACATGTTTTTCAATGGCAAAAATCAATGAATATTGTAAATGCACAAACAGTAATATCTCCACATTGCACGGTGCAATTCTGAAATTTTTAGCTTTTTCCTGTTAATCCTAGCATGATAAAGAAGATTCAAAGAGAGTGAGATGCCAGCTCCTTTCATTCAGTCAGTAGCTTCAAACATTTCTGGACGTTTTTCAATGGCAAAAATCAATGAATATTGTAAATGCACAAACAGTAATATCTCCACATTGCACGGTGCAATTCTGAAATTTTTAGCTTTTTCCTGTTAATCCTAGCATGATAAAGAAGATTCAAAGAGAGTGAGATGCCAGCTCCTTTCATTCAGTCAGTAGCTTCAAACATTTCTGGTATATGAAAAACATGTTTTTCAATGGCAAAAATCAATGAATATTGTAAATGCACAAACAGTAATATCTCCACATTGCACGGTGCAATTCTGAAATTTTTAGCTTTTTCCTGTTAATCCTAGCATGATAAAGAAGATTCAAAGAGAGTGAGATGCCAGCTCCTTTCATTCAGTCAGTAGCTTCAAACATTTCTGGACGTTTTTCAATGGCAAAAATCAATGAATATTGTAAATGCACAAACAGTAATATCTCCACATTGCACGGTGCAATTCTGAAATTTTTAGCTTTTTCCTGTTAATCCTAGCATGATAAAGAAGATTCAAAGAGAGTGAGATGCCAGCTCCTTTCATTCAGTCAGTAGCTTCAAACATTTCTGGTATATGAAAAACATGTTTTTCAATGGCAAAAATCAATGAATATTGTAAATGCACAAACAGTAATATCTCCACATTGCACGGTGCAATTCTGAAATTTTTAGCTTTTTCCTGTTAATCCTAGCATGATAAAGAAGATTCAAAGAGAGTGAGATGCCAGCTCCTTTCATTCAGTCAGTAGCTTCAAACATTTCTGGTATATGAAAAACATGTTTTTCAATGGCAAAAATCAATGAATATTGTAAATGCACAAACAGTAATATCTCCACATTGCACGGTGCAATTCTGAAATTTTTAGCTTTTTCCTGTTAATCCTAGCATGATAAAGAAGATTCAAAGAGAGTGAGATGCCAGCTCCTTTCATTCAGTCAGTAGCTTCAATCATTTCTGGACGTTTTTCAATGGCAAAAATCAATGAATATTGTAAATGCACAAACAGTAATTTCTCCGCATTGCAAGGTGCAATTCTGATATTTTTTGCTTTTTCCTGCTCCTCTTAGCGTGATAAACAAGATTCAAAGAGAGTGAGATGCCAGCTCTTTTCATTCAGTCAGTAGCTTCAATCATTTCTGGACGTTTTTCAATGGCAAAAATCAATGAATATTGTAAATGCACAAACAGTAATTTCTCCGCATTGCAAGGTGCAATTCTGAAATTTTTTGCTTTTTCCTGCTCCTCTTAGCATGATAAAGAAGATTCAAAGAGAGTGAGATGCCAGCTCCTTTCATTCAGTCAGTAGCTTCAAACATTTCTGGTATATGAATAACATGATGTTTTTCAATGGCAAAAATCAATGAATATTGTAAATGCACAAACAGTAATTTCTCCGCATTGCAAGGTGCAATTCTGAAATTTTTTGCTTTTTCCTGCTCCTCTTAGCATGATAAAGAAGATTCAAAGAGAGTGAGATGCCAGCTCCTTTCATTCAGTCAGTAGCTTCAATCATTTCTGGACGTTTTTCAATGGCAAAAATCATTGAATATTGTAAATGCACAAACAGTAATTTCTCCGCATTGCAAGGTGCAATTCTGAAATTTTTTGCTTTTTCCTGCTCCTCTTAGCATGATAAAGAAGATTCAAAGAGAGTGAGATGCCAGCTCCTTTCATTCAGTCAGTAGCTTCAATCATTTCTGGAATATGAATAACATGATGTTTTTCAATGGCAAAAATCAATGAATATTGTAAATGCACAAACAGTAATTTCTCCGCATTGCAAGGTGCAATTCTGAAATTTTTTGCTTTTTCCTGCTCCTCTTAGCATGATAAAGAAGATTCAAAGAGAGTGAGATGCCAGCTCCTTTCATTCAGTCAGTAGCTTCAATCATTTCTGGACGTTTTTCAATGGCAAAAATCATTGAATATTGTAAATGCACAAACAGTAATTTCTCCGCATTGCAAGGTGCAATTCTGAAATTTTTTGCTTTTTCCTGCTCCTCTTAGCATGATAAAGAAGATTCAAAGAGAGTGAGATGCCAGCTCCTTTCATTCAGTCAGTAGCTTCAATCATTTCTGGTATATGAATAACATGATGTTTTTCAATGGCAAAAATCAATGAATATTGTAAATGCACAAACAGTAATTTCTCCGCATTGCAAGGTGCAATTCTGAAATTTTTTGCTTTTTCCTGCTCCTCTTAGCATGATAAAGAAGATTCAAAGAGAGTGAGATGCCAGCTCCTTTCATTCAGTCAGTAGCTTCAATCATTTCTGGACGTTTTTCAATGGCAAAAATCAATGAATATTGTAAATGCACAAACAGTAATTTCTCCGCATTGCAAGGTGCAATTCTGAAATTTTTTGCTTTTTCCTGCTCCTCTTAGCATGATAAAGAAGATTCAAAGAGAGTGAGATGCCAGCTCCTTTCATTCAGTCAGTAGCTTCAATCATTTCTGGACGTTTTTCAATGGCAAAAATCAATGAATATTGTAAATGCACAAACAGTAATTTCTCCGCATTGCAAGGTGCAATTCTGAAATTTTTTGCTTTTTCCTGCTCCTCTTAGCATGATAAAGAAGATTCAAAGAGAGTGAGATGCCAGCTCCTTTCATTCAGTCAGTAGCTTCAATCATTTCTGGACGTTTTTCAATGGCAAAAATAAATGAATATTGTAAATGCACAAACAGTAATTTCTCCGCATTGCAAGGTGCAATTCTGAAATTTTTTGCTTTTTCCTGCTCCTCTTAGCATGATAAAGAAGATTCAAAGAGAGTGAGATGCCAGCTCCTTTCATTCAGTCAGTAGCTTCAAACATTTCTGGTATATGAATGACATGATGTTTTTCAATGGCAAAAATCAATGAATATTGTAAATGCACAAACAGTAATTTCTCCGCATTGCAAGGTGCAATTCTGAAATTTTTTGCTTTTTCCTGCTCCTCTTAGCATGATAAAGAAGATTCAAAGAGAGTGAGATGCCAGCTCCTTTCATTCAGTCAGTAGCTTCAAACATTTCTGGTATATGAATAACATGATGTTTTTCAATGGCAAAAATCAATGAATATTGTAAATGCACAAACAGTAATTTCTCCGCATTGCAAGGTGCAATTCTGAAATTTTTTGCTTTTTCCTGCTCCTCTTAGCATGATAAAGAAGATTCAAAGAGAGTGAGATGCCAGCTCCTTTCATTCAGTCAGTAGCTTCAATCATTTCTGGACGTTTTTCAATGGCAAAAATCATTGAATATTGTAAATGCACAAACAGTAATTTCTCCGCATTGCAAGGTGCAATTCTGAAATTTTTTGCTTTTTCCTGCTCCTCTTAGCATGATAAAGAAGATTCAAAGAGAGTGAGATGCCAGCTCCTTTCATTCAGTCAGTAGCTTCAATCATTTCTGGAATATGAATAACATGATGTTTTTCAATGGCAAAAATCAATGAATATTGTAAATGCACAAACAGTAATTTCTCCGCATTGCAAGGTGCAATTCTGAAATTTTTTGCTTTTTCCTGCTCCTCTTAGCATGATAAAGAAGATTCAAAGAGAGTGAGATGCCAGCTCCTTTCATTCAGTCAGTAGCTTCAATCATTTCTGGACGTTTTTCAATGGCAAAAATCAATGAATATTGTAAATGCACAAACAGTAATTTCTCCGCATTGCAAGGTGCAATTCTGAAATTTTTTGCTTTTTCCTGCTCCTCTTAGCGTGATAAACAAGATTCAAAGAGAGTGAGATGCCAGCTCTTTTCATTCAGTCAGTAGCTTCAATCATTTCTGGACGTTTTTCAATGGCAAAAATCAATGAATATTGTAAATGCACAAACAGTAATTTCTCCGCATTGCAAGGTGCAATTCTGAAATTTTTTGCTTTTTCCTGCTCCTCTTAGCATGATAAAGAAGATTCAAAGAGAGTGAGATGCCAGCTCCTTTCATTCAGTCAGTAGCTTCAATCATTTCTGGTATATGAATAACATGATGTTTTTCAATGGCAAAAATCAATGAATATTGTAAATTCACAAACAGTAATTTCTCCGCATTGCAAGGTGCAATTCTGAAATTTTTTGCTTTTTCCTGCTCCTCTTAGCATGATAAAGAAGATTCAAAGAGAGTGAGATGCCAGCTCCTTTCATTGTCAGTAGCTTCAATCATTTCTGGACGTTTTTCAATGGCAAAAATCAATGAATATTGTAAATGCACAAACAGTAATTTCTCCGCATTGCAAGGTGCAATTCTGAAATTTTTTGCTTTTTCCTGCTCCTCTTAGCATGATAAACAAGATTCAAAGAGAGTGAGATGCCAGCTCCTTTCATTCAGTCAGTAGCTTCAATCATTTCTGGACGTTTTTCAATGGCAAAAATCAATGAATATTGTAAATGCACAAACAGTAATTTCTCCGCATTGCAAGGTGCAATTCTGAAATTTTTTGCTTTTTTCTGCTCCTCTTAGCATGATAAAGAAGACTCAAAGAGAGTGAGATGCCAGCTCCTTTCATTCAGTCAGTAGCTTCAAACATTTCTGGTATATGAATAACGATGTTTTTCAATGGCAAAAATCAATGAATATTGTAAATGCACAAACAGTAATTTCTCCGCATTGCAAGGTGCAATTCTGAAATTTTTTGCTTTTTCCTGCTCCTCTTAGCATGATAAAGAAGATTCAAAGAGAGTGAGATGCCAGCTCCTTTCATTCAGTCAGTAGCTTCAATCATTTCTGGACGTTTTTCAATGTCAAAAATCAATGAATATTGTAAATGCACAAACAGTAATTTCTCCGCATTGCAAGGTGCAATTCTGAAATTTTTTGCTTTTTCCTGCTCCTCTTAGCATGATAAACAAGATTCAAAGAGAGTGAGATGCCAGCTCCTTTCATTCAGTCAGTAGCTTCAATCATTTCTGGACGTTTTTCAATGGCAAAAATCAATGAATATTGTAAATGCACAAACAGTAATTTCTCCGCATTGCAAGGTGCAATTCTGAAATTTTTTGCTTTTTCCTGCTCCTCTTAGCATGATAAAGAAGATTCAAAGAGAGTGAGATGCCAGCTCCTTTCATTCAGTCAGTAGCTACAATCATTTCTGGACGTTTTTCAATGGCAAAAATCAATGAATATTGTAAATGCACAAACAGTAATTTCTCCGCATTGCAAGGTGCAATTCTGAAATTTTTTGCTTTTTCCTGCTCCTCTTAGCATGATAAAGAAGATTCAAAGAGAGTGAGATGCCAGCTCCTTTCATTCAGTCAGTAGCTTCAAACATTTCTGGTATATGAATAACATGATGTTTTTCAATGGCAAAAATCAATGAATATTGTAAATGCACAAACAGTAATTTCTCCGCATTGCAAGGTGCAATTCTGAAATTTTTTGCTTTTTCCTGCTCCTCTTAGCATGATAAAGAAGATTCAAAGAGAGTGAGATGCCAGCTCCTTTCATTCAGTCAGTAGCTTCAATCATTTCTGGACGTTTTTCAATGGCAAAAATCATTGAATATTGTAAATGCACAAACAGTAATTTCTCCGCATTGCAAGGTGCAATTCTGAAATTTTTTGCTTTTTCCTGCTCCTCTTAGCATGATAAAGAAGATTCAAAGAGAGTGAGATTCCAGCTCCTTTCATTCAGTCAGTAGCTTCAATCATTTCTGGAATATGAATAACATGATGTTTTTCAATGGCAAAAATCAATGAATATTGTAAATGCACAAACAGTAATTTCTCCGCATTGCAAGGTGCAATTCTGAAATTTTTTGCTTTTTCCTGCTCCTCTTAGCATGATAAAGAAGATTCAAAGAGAGTGAGATGCCAGCTCCTTTCATTCAGTCAGTAGCTTCAATCATTTCTGGACGTTTTTCAATGGCAAAAATCAATGAATATTGTAAATGCACAAACAGTAATTTCTCCGCATTGCAAGATGCAATTCTGAAATTTTTTGCTTTTTCCTGCTCCTCTTAGCATGATAAACAAGATTCAAAGAGAGTGAGATGCCAGCTCCTTTCATTCAGTCAGTAGCTTCAATCATTTCTGGACGTTTTTCAATGGCAAAAATCAATGAATATTGTAAATGCACAAACAGTAATTTCTCCGCATTGCAAGGTGCAATTCTGAAATTTTTTGCTTTTTCCTGCTCCTCTTAGCATGATAAAGAAGATTCAAAGAGAGTGAGATGCCAGCTCCTTTCATTCAGTCAGTAGCTACAATCATTTCTGGACGTTTTTCAATGGCAAAAATCAATGAATATTGTAAATGCACAAACAGTAATTTCTCCGCATTGCAAGGTGCAATTCTGAAATTTTTTGCTTTTTCCTGCTCCTCTTAGCATGATAAAGAAGATTCAAAGAGAGTGAGATGCCAGCTCCTTTCATTCAGTCAGTAGCTTCAAACATTTCTGGTATATGAATAACATGATGTTTTTCAATGGCAAAAATCAATGAATATTGTAAATGCACAAACAGTAATTTCTCCGCATTGCAAGGTGCAATTCTGAAATTTTTTGCTTTTTCCTGCTCCTCTTAGCATGATAAAGAAGATTCAAAGAGAGTGAGATGCCAGCTCCTTTCATTCAGTCAGTAGCTTCAAACATTTCTGGTATATGAATAACATGATGTTTTTCAATGGCAAAAATCAATGAATATTGTAAATGCACAAACAGTAATTTCTCCGCATTGCAAGGTGCAATTCTGAAATTTTTTGCTTTTTCCTGCTCCTCTTAGCATGATAAAGAAGATTCAAAGAGAGTGAGATGCCAGCTCCTTTCATTCAGTCAGTAGCTTCAATCATTTCTGGACGTTTTTCAATGGCAAAAATCATTGAATATTGTAAATGCACAAACAGTAATTTCTCCGCATTGCAAGGTGCAATTCTGAAATTTTTTGCTTTTTCCTGCTCCTCTTAGCATGATAAAGAAGATTCAAAGAGAGTGAGATGCCAGCTCCTTTCATTCAGTCAGTAGCTTCAATCATTTCTGGAATATGAATAACATGATGTTTTTCAATGGCAAAAATCAATGAATATTGTAAATGCACAAACAGTAATTTCTCCGCATTGCAAGGTGCAATTCTGAAATTTTTTGCTTTTTCCTGCTCCTCTTAGCATGATAAAGAAGATTCAAAGAGAGTGAGATGCCAGCTCCTTTCATTCAGTCAGTAGCTTCAATCATTTCTGGACGTTTTTCAATGGCAAAAATCATTGAATATTGTAAATGCACAAACAGTAATTTCTCCGCATTGCAAGGTGCAATTCTGAAATTTTTTGCTTTTTCCTGCTCCTCTTAGCATGATAAAGAAGATTCAAAGAGAGTGAGATGCCAGCTCCTTTCATTCAGTCAGTAGCTTCAATCATTTCTGGAATATGAATAACATGATGTTTTTCAATGGCAAAAATCAATGAATATTGTAAATGCACAAACAGTAATTTCTCCGCATTGCAAGGTGCAATTCTGAAATTTTTTGCTTTTTCCTGCTCCTCTTAGCATGATAAACAAGATTCAAAGAGAGTGAGATGCCAGCTCCTTTCATTCAGTCAGTAGCTTCAATCATTTCTGGACGTTTTTCAATGGCAAAAATCAATGAATATTGTAAATGCACAAACAGTAATTTCTCCGCATTGCAAGTTGCAATTCTGAAATTTTTTGCTTTTTCCTGCTCCTCTTAGCATGATAAACAAGATTCAAAGAGAGTGAGATGCCAGCTCCTTTCATTCAGTCAGTAGCTTCAAACATTTCTGGACGTTTTTCAATGGCAAAAATCAATGAATATTGTAAATGCACAAACAGTAATTTCTCCGCATTGCAAGGTGCAATTCTGAAATTTTTTGCTTTTTCCTGCTCCTCTTAGCATGATAAAGAAGATTCAAAGAGAGTGAGATGCCAGCTCCTTTCATTCAGTCAGTAGCTACAATCATTTCTGGACGTTTTTCAATGGCAAAAATCAATGAATATTGTAAATGCACAAACAGTAATTTCTCCGCATTGCAAGGTGCAATTCTGAAATTTTTTGCTTTTTCCTGCTCCTCTTAGCATGATAAAGAAGATTCAAAGAGAGTGAGATGCCAGCTCCTTTCATTCAGTCAGTAGCTTCAAACATTTCTGGTATATGAATAACATGATGTTTTTCAATGGCAAAAATCAATGAATATTGTAAATGCACAAACAGTAATTTCTCCGCATTGCAAGGTGCAATTCTGAAATTTTTTGCTTTTTCCTGCTCCTCTTAGCATGATAAAGAAGATTCAAAGAGAGTGAGATGCCAGCTCCTTTCATTCAGTCAGTAGCTTCAAACATTTCTGGTATATGAATAACATGATGTTTTTCAATGGCAAAAATCAATGAATATTGTAAATGCACAAACAGTAATTTCTCCGCATTGCAAGGTGCAATTCTGAAATTTTTTGCTTTTTCCTGCTCCTCTTAGCATGATAAACAAGATTCAAAGAGAGTGAGATGCCAGCTCCTTTCATTCAGTCAGTAGCTTCAATCATTTCTGGACGTTTTTCAATGGCAAAAATCAATGAATATTGTAAATGCACAAACAGTAATTTCTCCGCATTGCAAGTTGCAATTCTGAAATTTTTTGCTTTTTCCTGCTCCTCTTAGCATGATAAACAAGATTCAAAGAGAGTGAGATGCCAGCTCCTTTCATTCAGTCAGTAGCTTCAAACATTTCTGGACGTTTTTCAATGGCAAAAATCAATGAATATTGTAAATGCACAAACAGTAATTTCTCCGCATTGCAAGGTGCAATTCTGAAATTTTTTGCTTTTTCCTGCTCCTCTTAGCATGATAAAGAAGATTCAAAGAGAGTGAGATGCCAGCTCCTTTCATTCAGTCAGTAGCTACAATCATTTCTGGACGTTTTTCAATGGCAAAAATCAATGAATATTGTAAATGCACAAACAGTAATTTCTCCGCATTGCAAGGTGCAATTCTGAAATTTTTTGCTTTTTCCTGCTCCTCTTAGCATGATAAAGAAGATTCAAAGAGAGTGAGATGCCAGCTCCTTTCATTCAGTCAGTAGCTTCAAACATTTCTGGTATATGAATAACATGATGTTTTTCAATGGCAAAAATCAATGAATATTGTAAATGCACAAACAGTAATTTCTCCGCATTGCAAGGTGCAATTCTGAAATTTTTTGCTTTTTCCTGCTCCTCTTAGCATGATAAAGAAGATTCAAAGAGAGTGAGATGCCAGCTCCTTTCATTCAGTCAGTAGCTTCAAACATTTCTGGTATATGAATAACATGATGTTTTTCAATGGCAAAAATCAATGAATATTGTAAATGCACAAACAGTAATTTCTCCGCATTGCAAGGTGCAATTCTGAAATTTTTTGCTTTTTCCTGCTCCTCTTAGCATGATAAAGAAGATTCAAAGAGAGTGAGATGCCAGCTCCTTTCATTCAGTCAGTAGCTTCAATCATTTCTGGACGTTTTTCAATGGCAAAAATCATTGAATATTGTAAATGCACAAACAGTAATTTCTCCGCATTGCAAGGTGCAATTCTGAAATTTTTTGCTTTTTCCTGCTCCTCTTAGCATGATAAAGAAGATTCAAAGAGAGTGAGATGCCAGCTCCTTTCATTCAGTCAGTAGCTTCAATCATTTCTGGAATATGAATAACATGATGTTTTTCAATGGCAAAAATCAATGAATATTGTAAATGCACAAACAGTAATTTCTCCGCATTGCAAGGTGCAATTCTGAAATGTTTTGCTTTTTCCTGCTCCTCTTAGCATGATAAAGAAGATTCAAAGAGAGTGAGATGCCAGCTCCTTTCATTCAGTCAGTAGCTTCAATCATTTCTGGACGTTTTTCAATGGCAAAAATCATTGAATATTGTAAATGCACAAACAGTAATTTCTCCGCATTGCAAGGTGCAATTCTGAAATTTTTTGCTTTTTCCTGCTCCTCTTAGCATGATAAAGAAGATTCAAAGAGAGTGAGATGCCAGCTCCTTTCATTCAGTCAGTAGCTTCAATCATTTCTGGAATATGAATAACATGATGTTTTTCAATGGCAAAAATCAATGAATATTGTAAATGCACAAACAGTAATTTCTCCGCATTGCAAGGTGCAATTCTGAAATTTTTTGCTTTTTCCTGCTCCTCTTAGCATGATAAACAAGATTCAAAGAGAGTGAGATGCCAGCTCCTTTCATTCAGTCAGTAGCTTCAATCATTTCTGGACGTTTTTCAATGGCAAAAATCAATGAATATTGTAAATGCACAAACAGTAATTTCTCCGCATTGCAAGGTGCAATTCTGAAATTTTTTGCTTTTTCCTGCTCCTCTTAGCATGATAAAGAAGATTCAAAGAGAGTGAGATGCCAGCTCCTTTCATTCAGTCAGTAGCTTCAAACATTTCTGGTATATGAATAACATGATGTTTTTCAATGGCAAAAATCAATGAATATTGTAAATGCACAAACAGTAATTTCTCCGCATTGCAAGGTGCAATTCTGAAATTTTTTGCTTTTTCCTGCTCCTCTTAGCATGATAAAGAAGATTCAAAGAGAGTGAGATGCCAGCTCCTTTCATTCAGTCAGTAGCTTCAATCATTTCTGGACGTTTTTCAATGGCAAAAATCATTGAATATTGTAAATGCACAAACAGTAATTTCTCCGCATTGCAAGGTGCAATTCTGAAATTTTTTGCTTTTTCCTGCTCCTCTTAGCATGATAAAGAAGATTCAAAGAGAGTGAGATGCCAGCTCCTTTCATTCAGTCAGTAGCTTCAATCATTTCTGGAATATGAATAACATGATGTTTTTCAATGGCAAAAATCAATGAATATTGTAAATGCACAAACAGTAATTTCTCCGCATTGCAAGGTGCAATTCTGAAATTTTTTGCTTTTTCCTGCTCCTCTTAGCATGATAAAGAAGATTCAAAGAGAGTGAGATGCCAGCTCCTTTCATTCAGTCAGTAGCTTCAATCATTTCTGGACGTTTTTCAATGGCAAAAATCAATGAATATTGTAAATGCACAAACAGTAATTTCTCCGCATTGCAAGATGCAATTCTGAAATTTTTTGCTTTTTCCTGCTCCTCTTAGCATGATAAACAAGATTCAAAGAGAGTGAGATGCCAGCTCCTTTCAATCAGTCAGTAGCTTCAATCATTTCTGGACGTTTTTCAATGGCAAAAATCAATGAATATTGTAAATGCACAAACAGTAATTTCTCCGCATTGCAAGGTGCAATTCTGAAATTTTTTGCTTTTTCCTGCTCCTCTTAGCATGATAAAGAAGATTCAAAGAGAGTGAGATGCCAGCTCCTTTCATTCAGTCAGTAGCTACAATCATTTCTGGACGTTTTTCAATGGCAAAAATCAATGAATATTGTAAATGCACAAACAGTAATTTCTCCGCATTGCAAGGTGCAATTCTGAAATTTTTTGCTTTTTCCTGCTCCTCTTAGCATGATAAAGAAGATTCAAAGAGAGTGAGATGCCAGCTCCTTTCATTCAGTCAGTAGCTTCAAACATTTCTGGTATATGAATAACATGATGTTTTTCAATGGCAAAAATCAATGAATATTGTAAATGCACAAACAGTAATTTCTCCGCATTGCAAGGTGCAATTCTGAAATTTTTTGCTTTTTCCTGCTCCTCTTAGCATGATAAAGAAGATTCAAAGAGAGTGAGATGCCAGCTCCTTTCATTCAGTCAGTAGCTTCAATCATTTCTGGACGTTTTTCAATGGCAAAAATCAATGAATATTGTAAATGCACAAACAGTAATTTCTCCGCATTGCAAGGTGCAATTCTGAAATTTTTTGCTTTTTCCTGCTCCTCTTAGCATGATAAAGAAGATTCAAAGAGAGTGAGATGCCAGCTCCTTTCATTCAGTCAGTAGCTTCAATCATTTCTGGACGTTTTTCAATGGCAAAAATCAATGAATATTGTAAATGCACAAACAGTAATTTCTCCGCATTGCAAGGTGCAATTCTGAAATTTTTTGCTTTTTCCTGCTCCTCTTAGCATGATAAAGAAGATTCAAATAGAGTGAGATGCCAGCTCCTTTCATTCAGTCAGTAGCTTCAATCATTTCTGGACGTTTTTCAATGGCAAAAATAAATGAATATTGTAAATGCACAAACAGTAATTTCTCCGCATTGCAAGGTGCAATTCTGAAATTTTTTGCTTTTTCCTGCTCCTCTTAGCATGATAAAGAAGATTCAAAGAGAGTGAGATGCCAGCTCCTTTCATTCAGTCAGTAGCTTCAAACATTTCTGGTATATGAATGACATGATGTTTTTCAATGGCAAAAATCAATGAATATTGTAAATGCACAAACAGTAATTTCTCCGCATTGCAAGGTGCAATTCTGAAATTTTTTGCTTTTTCCTGCTCCTCTTAGCATGATAAAGAAGATTCAAAGAGAGTGAGATGCCAGCTCCTTTCATTCAGTCAGTAGCTTCAAACATTTCTGGTATATGAATAACATGATGTTTTTCAATGGCAAAAATCAATGAATATTGTAAATGCACAAACAGTAATTTCTCCGCATTGCAAGGTGCAATTCTGAAATTTTTTGCTTTTTCCTGCTCCTCTTAGCATGATAAACAAGATTCAAAGAGAGTGAGATGCCAGCTCCTTTCATTCAGTCAGTAGCTTCAAACATTTCTGGACGTTTTTCAATGGCAAAAATCAATGAATATTGTAAATGCACAAACAGTAATTTCTCCGCATTGCAAGGTGCAATTCTGAAATTTTTTGCTTTTTCCTGCTCCTCTTAGCATGATAAAGAAGATTCAAAGAGAGTGAGATGCCAGCTCCTTTCATTCAGTCAGTAGCTACAATCATTTCTGGACGTTTTTCAATGGCAAAAATCAATGAATATTGTAAATGCACAAACAGTAATTTCTCCGCATTGCAAGGTGCAATTCTGAAATTTTTTGCTTTTTCCTGCTCCTCTTAGCATGATAAAGAAGATTCAAAGAGAGTGAGATGCCAGCTCCTTTCATTCAGTCAGTAGCTTCAAACATTTCTGGTATATGAATAACATGATGTTTTTCAATGGCAAAAATCAATGAATATTGTAAATGCACAAACAGTAATTTCTCCGCATTGCAAGGTGCAATTCTGAAATTTTTTGCTTTTTCCTGCTCCTCTTAGCATGATAAAGAAGATTCAAAGAGAGTGAGATGCCAGCTCCTTTCATTCAGTCAGTAGCTTCAAACATTTCTGGTATATGAATAACATGATGTTTTTCAATGGCAAAAATCAATGAATATTGTAAATGCACAAACAGTAATTTCTCCGCATTGCAAGGTGCAATTCTGAAATTTTTTGCTTTTTCCTGCTCCTCTTAGCATGATAAAGAAGATTCAAAGAGAGTGAGATGCCAGCTCCTTTCATTCAGTCAGTAGCTTCAATCATTTCTGGACGTTTTTCAATGGCAAAAATCATTGAATATTGTAAATGCACAAACAGTAATTTCTCCGCATTGCAAGGTGCAATTCTGAAATTTTTTGCTTTTTCCTGCTCCTCTTAGCATGATAAAGAAGATTCAAAGAGAGTGAGATGCCAGCTCCTTTCATTCAGTCAGTAGCTTCAATCATTTCTGGAATATGAATAACATGATGTTTTTCAATGGCAAAAATCAATGAATATTGTAAATGCACAAACAGTAATTTCTCCGCATTGCAAGGTGCAATTCTGAAATGTTTTGCTTTTTCCTGCTCCTCTTAGCATGATAAAGAAGATTCAAAGAGAGTGAGATGCCAGCTCCTTTCATTCAGTCAGTAGCTTCAATCATTTCTGGACGTTTTTCAATGGCAAAAATCATTGAATATTGTAAATGCACAAACAGTAATTTCTCCGCATTGCAAGGTGCAATTCTGAAATTTTTTGCTTTTTCCTGCTCCTCTTAGCATGATAAAGAAGATTCAAAGAGAGTGAGATGCCAGCTCCTTTCATTCAGTCAGTAGCTTCAATCATTTCTGGAATATGAATAACATGATGTTTTTCAATGGCAAAAATCAATGAATATTGTAAATGCACAAACAGTAATTTCTCCGCATTGCAAGGTGCAATTCTGAAATTTTTTGCTTTTTCCTGCTCCTCTTAGCATGATAAACAAGATTCAAAGAGAGTGAGATGCCAGCTCCTTTCATTCAGTCAGTAGCTTCAATCATTTCTGGACGTTTTTCAATGGCAAAAATCAATGAATATTGTAAATGCACAAACAGTAATTTCTCCGCATTGCAAGGTGCAATTCTGAAATTTTTTGCTTTTTCCTGCTCCTCTTAGCATGATAAAGAAGATTCAAAGAGAGTGAGATGCCAGCTCCTTTCATTCAGTCAGTAGCTTCAAACATTTCTGGTATATGAATAACATGATGTTTTTCAATGGCAAAAATCAATGAATATTGTAAATGCACAAACAGTAATTTCTCCGCATTGCAAGGTGCAATTCTGAAATTTTTTGCTTTTTCCTGCTCCTCTTAGCATGATAAAGAAGATTCAAAGAGAGTGAGATGCCAGCTCCTTTCATTCAGTCAGTAGCTTCAATCATTTCTGGACGTTTTTCAATGGCAAAAATCATTGAATATTGTAAATGCACAAACAGTAATTTCTCCGCATTGCAAGGTGCAATTCTGAAATTTTTTGCTTTTTCCTGCTCCTCTTAGCATGATAAAGAAGATTCAAAGAGAGTGAGATGCCAGCTCCTTTCATTCAGTCAGTAGCTTCAATCATTTCTGGAATATGAATAACATGATGTTTTTCAATGGCAAAAATCAATGAATATTGTAAATGCACAAACAGTAATTTCTCCGCATTGCAAGGTGCAATTCTGAAATTTTTTGCTTTTTCCTGCTCCTCTTAGCATGATAAAGAAGATTCAAAGAGAGTGAGATGCCAGCTCCTTTCATTCAGTCAGTAGCTTCAATCATTTCTGGACGTTTTTCAATGGCAAAAATCAATGAATATTGTAAATGCACAAACAGTAATTTCTCCGTATTGCAAGATGCAATTCTGAAATTTTTTGCTTTTTCCTGCTCCTCTTAGCATGATAAACAAGATTCAAAGAGAGTGAGATGCCAGCTCCTTTCAATCAGTCAGTAGCTTCAATCATTTCTGGACGTTTTTCAATGGCAAAAATCAATGAATATTGTAAATGCACAAACAGTAATTTCTCCGCATTGCAAGGTGCAATTCTGAAATTTTTTGCTTTTTCCTGCTCCTCTTAGCATGATAAAGAAGATTCAAAGAGAGTGAGATGCCAGCTCCTTTCATTCAGTCAGTAGCTACAATCATTTCTGGACGTTTTTCAATGGCAAAAATCAATGAATATTGTAAATGCACAAACAGTAATTTCTCCGCATTGCAAGGTGCAATTCTGAAATTTTTTGCTTTTTCCTGCTCCTCTTAGCATGATAAAGAAGATTCAAAGAGAGTGAGATGCCAGCTCCTTTCATTCAGTCAGTAGCTTCAAACATTTCTGGTATATGAATAACATGATGTTTTTCAATGGCAAAAATCAATGAATATTGTAAATGCACAAACAGTAATTTCTCCGCATTGCAAGGTGCAATTCTGAAATTTTTTGCTTTTTCCTGCTCCTCTTAGCATGATAAAGAAGATTCAAAGAGAGTGAGATGCCAGCTCCTTTCATTCAGTCAGTAGCTTCAATCATTTCTGGACGTTTTTCAATGGCAAAAATCAATGAATATTGTAAATGCACAAACAGTAATTTCTCCGCATTGCAAGGTGCAATTCTGAAATTTTTTGCTTTTTCCTGCTCCTCTTAGCATGATAAAGAAGATTCAAAGAGAGTGAGATGCCAGCTCCTTTCATTCAGTCAGTAGCTTCAATCATTTCTGGACGTTTTTCAATGGCAAAAATCAATGAATATTGTAAATGCACAAACAGTAATTTCTCCGCATTGCAAGGTGCAATTCTGAAATTTTTTGCTTTTTCCTGCTCCTCTTAGCATGATAAAGAAGATTCAAATAGAGTGAGATGCCAGCTCCTTTCATTCAGTCAGTAGCTTCAATCATTTCTGGACGTTTTTCAATGGCAAAAATAAATGAATATTGTAAATGCACAAACAGTAATTTCTCCGCATTGCAAGGTGCAATTCTGAAATTTTTTGCTTTTTCCTGCTCCTCTTAGCATGATAAAGAAGATTCAAAGAGAGTGAGATGCCAGCTCCTTTCATTCAGTCAGTAGCTTCAAACATTTCTGGTATATGAATGACATGATGTTTTTCAATGGCAAAAATCAATGAATATTGTAAATGCACAAACAGTCATTTCTCCGCATTGCAAGGTGCAATTCTGAAATTTTTTGCTTTTTCCTGCTCCTCTTAGCATGATAAAGAAGATTCAAAGAGAGTGAGATGCCAGCTCCTTTCATTCAGTCAGTAGCTTCAAACATTTCTGGTATATGAATAACATGATGTTTTTCAATGGCAAAAATCAATGAATATTGTAAATGCACAAACAGTAATTTCTCCGCATTGCAAGGTGCAATTCTGAAATTTTTTGCTTTTTCCTGCTCCTCTTAGCATGATAAAGAAGATTCAAAGAGAGTGAGATGCCAGCTCCTTTCATTCAGTCAGTAGCTTCAATCATTTCTGGACGTTTTTCAATGGCAAAAATCATTGAATATTGTAAATGCACAAACAGTAATTTCTCCGCATTGCAAGGTGCAATTCTGAAATTTTTTGCTTTTTCCTGCTCCTCTTAGCATGATAAAGAAGATTCAAAGAGAGTGAGATGCCAGCTCCTTTCATTCAGTCAGTAGCTTCAAACATTTCTGGTATATGAATAACATGATGTTTTTCAATGGCAAAAATCAATGAATATTGTAAATGCACAAACAGTAATTTCTCCGCATTGCAAGGTGCAATTCTGAAATTTTTTGCTTTTTCCTGCTCCTCTTAGCATGATAAAGAAGATTCAAAGAGAGTGAGATGCCAGCTCCTTTCATTCAGTCAGTAGCTTCAAACATTTCTGGACGTTTTTCAATGGCAAAAATCATTGAATATTGTAAATGCACAAACAGTAATTTCTCCGCATTGCAAGGTGCAATTCTGAAATTTTTTGCTTTTTCCTGCTCCTCTTAGCATGATAAAGAAGATTCAAAGAGAGTGAGATGCCAGCTCCTTTCATTCAGTCAGTAGCTTCAATCATTTCTGGAATATGAATAACATGATGTTTTTCAATGGCAAAAATCAATGAATATTGTAAATGCACAAACAGTAATTTCTCCGCATTGCAAGGTGCAATTCTGAAATTTTTTGCTTTTTCCTGCTCCTCTTAGCATGATAAAGAAGATTCAAAGAGAGTGAGATGCCAGCTCCTTTCATTCAGTCAGTAGCTTCAATCATTTCTGGACGTTTTTCAATGGCAAAAATCATTGAATATTGTAAATGCACAAACAGTAATTTCTCCGCATTGCAAGGTGCAATTCTGAAATTTTTTGCTTTTTCCTGCTCCTCTTAGCATGATAAAGAAGATTCAAAGAGAGTGAGATGCCAGCTCCTTTCATTCAGTCAGTAGCTTCAATCATTTCTGGTATATGAATAACATGATGTTTTTCAAAGGCAAAAATGAATGAATATTGTAAATGCACAAACAGTAATTTCTCCGCATTGCAAGGTGCAATTCTGAAATTTTTTGCTTTTTCCTGCTCCTCTTAGCATGATAAAGAAGATTCAAAGAGAGTGAGATGCCAGCTCCTTTCATTCAGTCAGTAGCTTCAATCATTTCTGGACGTTTTTCAATGGCAAAAATCAATGAATATTGTAAATGCACAAACAGTAATTTCTCCGCATTGCAAGGTGCAATTCTGAAATTTTTTGCTTTTTCCTGCTCCTCTTAGCGTGATAAACAAGATTCAAAGAGAGTGAGATGCCAGCTCTTTTCATTCAGTCAGTAGCTTCAATCATTTCTGGACGTTTTTCAATGGCAAAAATCAATGAATATTGTAAATGCACAAACAGTAATTTCTCCGCATTGCAAGGTGCAATTCTGAAATTTTTTGCTTTTTCCTGCTCCTCTTAGCATGATAAAGAAGATTCAAAGAGAGTGAGATGCCAGCTCCTTTCATTCAGTCAGTAGCTTCAAACATTTCTGGTATATGAATAACGATGTTTTTCAATGGCAAAAATCAATGAATATTGTAAATGCACAAACAGTAATTTCTCCGCATTGCAAGGTGCAATTCTGAAATTTTTTGCTTTTTCCTGCTCCTCTTAGCATGATAAAGAAGATTCAAAGAGAGTGAGATGCCAGCTCCTTTCATTCAGTCAGTAGCTTCAATCATTTCTGGACGTTTTTCAATGGCAAAAATCATTGAATATTGTAAATGCACAAACAGTAATTTCTCCGCATTGCAAGGTGCAATTCTGAAATTTTTTGCTTTTTCCTGCTCCTCTTAGCATGATAAAGAAGATTCAAAGAGAGTGAGATGCCAGCTCCTTTCATTCAGTCAGTAGCTTCAATCATTTCTGGAATATGAATAACATGATGTTTTTCAATGGCAAAAATCAATGAATATTGTAAATGCACAAACAGTAATTTCTCCGCATTGCAAGGTGCAATTCTGAAATTTTTTGCTTTTTCCTGCTCCTCTTAGCATGATAAAGAAGATTCAAAGAGAGTGAGATGCCAGCTCCTTTCATTCAGTCAGTAGCTTCAATCATTTCTGGACGTTTTTCAATGGCAAAAATCATTGAATATTGTAAATGCACAAACAGTAATTTCTCCGCATTGCAAGGTGCAATTCTGAAATTTTTTGCTTTTTCCTGCTCCTCTTAGCATGATAAAGAAGATTCAAAGAGAGTGAGATGCCAGCTCCTTTCATTCAGTCAGTAGCTTCAATCATTTCTGGACGTTTTTCAATGGCAAAAATCAATGAATATTGTAAATGCACAAACAGTAATTTCTCCGCATTGCAAGGTGCAATTCTGAAATTTTTTGCTTTTTCCTGCTCCTCTTAGCATGATAAAGAAGATTCAAAGAGAGTGAGATGCCAGCTCCTTTCATTCAGTCAGTAGCTACAATCATTTCTGGACGTTTTTCAATGGCAAAAATCAATGAATATTGTAAATGCACAAACAGTAATTTCTCCGCATTGCAAGGTGCAATTCTGAAATTTTTTGCTTTTTCCTGCTCCTCTTAGCATGATAAAGAAGATTCAAAGAGAGTGAGATGCCAGCTCCTTTCATTCAGTCAGTAGCTTCAAACATTTCTGGTATATGAATAACATGATGTTTTTCAATGGCAAAAATCAATGAATATTGTAAATGCACAAACAGTAATTTCTCCGCATTGCAAGGTGCAATTCTGAAATTTTTTGCTTTTTCCTGCTCCTCTTAGCATGATAAAGAAGATTCAAAGAGAGTGAGATGCCAGCTCCTTTCATTCAGTCAGTAGCTTCAATCATTTCTGGACGTTTTTCAATGGCAAAAATCAATGAATATTGTAAATGCACAAACAGTAATTTCTCCGCATTGCAAGGTGCAATTCTGAAATTTTTTGCTTTTTCCTGCTCCTCTTAGCATGATAAAGAAGATTCAAAGAGAGTGAGATGCCAGCTCCTTTCATTCAGTCAGTAGCTTCAATCATTTCTGGACGTTTTTCAATGGCAAAAATCAATGAATATTGTAAATGCACAAACAGTAATTTCTCCGCATTGCAAGGTGCAATTCTGAAATTTTTTGCTTTTTCCTGCTCCTCTTAGCATGATAAAGAAGATTCAAATAGAGTGAGATGCCAGCTCCTTTCATTCAGTCAGTAGCTTCAATCATTTCTGGACGTTTTTCAATGGCAAAAATAAATGAATATTGTAAATGCACAAACAGTAATTTCTCCGCATTGCAAGGTGCAATTCTGAAATTTTTTGCTTTTTCCTGCTCCTCTTAGCATGATAAAGAAGATTCAAAGAGAGTGAGATGCCAGCTCCTTTCATTCAGTCAGTAGCTTCAAACATTTCTGGTATATGAATGACATGATGTTTTTCAATGGCAAAAATCAATGAATATTGTAAATGCACAAACAGTAATTTCTCCGCATTGCAAGGTGCAATTCTGAAATTTTTTGCTTTTTCCTGCTCCTCTTAGCATGATAAAGAAGATTCAAAGAGAGTGAGATGCCAGCTCCTTTCATTCAGTCAGTAGCTTCAAACATTTCTGGTATATGAATAACATGATGTTTTTCAATGGCAAAAATCAATGAATATTGTAAATGCACAAACAGTAATTTCTCCGCATTGCAAGGTGCAATTCTGAAATTTTTTGCTTTTTCCTGCTCCTCTTAGCATGATAAAGAAGATTCAAAGAGAGTGAGATGCCAGCTCCTTTCATTCAGTCAGTAGCTTCAATCATTTCTGGACGTTTTTCAATGGCAAAAATCATTGAATATTGTAAATGCACAAACAGTAATTTCTCCGCATTGCAAGGTGCAATTCTGAAATTTTTTGCTTTTTCCTGCTCCTCTTAGCATGATAAAGAAGATTCAAAGAGAGTGAGATGCCAGCTCCTTTCATTCAGTCAGTAGCTTCAAACATTTCTGGTATATGAATAACATGATGTTTTTCAATGGCAAAAATCAATGAATATTGTAAATGCACAAACAGTAATTTCTCCGCATTGCAAGGTGCAATTCTGAAATTTTTTGCTTTTTCCTGCTCCTCTTAGCATGATAAAGAAGATTCAAAGAGAGTGAGATGCCAGCTCCTTTCATTCAGTCAGTAGCTTCAAACATTTCTGGACGTTTTTCAATGGCAAAAATCATTGAATATTGTAAATGCACAAACAGTAATTTCTCCGCATTGCAAGGTGCAATTCTGAAATTTTTTGCTTTTTCCTGCTCCTCTTAGCATGATAAAGAAGATTCAAAGAGAGTGAGATGCCAGCTCCTTTCATTCAGTCAGTAGCTTCAATCATTTCTGGAATATGAATAACATGATGTTTTTCAATGGCAAAAATCAATGAATATTGTAAATGCACAAACAGTAATTTCTCCGCATTGCAAGGTGCAATTCTGAAATTTTTTGCTTTTTCCTGCTCCTCTTAGCATGATAAAGAAGATTCAAAGAGAGTGAGATGCCAGCTCCTTTCATTCAGTCAGTAGCTTCAATCATTTCTGGACGTTTTTCAATGGCAAAAATCATTGAATATTGTAAATGCACAAACAGTAATTTCTCCGCATTGCAAGGTGCAATTCTGAAATTTTTTGCTTTTTCCTGCTCCTCTTAGCATGATAAAGAAGATTCAAAGAGAGTGAGATGCCAGCTCCTTTCATTCAGTCAGTAGCTTCAATCATTTCTGGTATATGAATAACATGATGTTTTTCAATGGCAAAAATCAATGAATATTGTAAATGCACAAACAGTAATTTCTCCGCATTGCAAGGTGCAATTCTGAAATTTTTTGCTTTTTCCTGCTCCTCTTAGCATGATAAAGAAGATTCAAAGAGAGTGAGATGCCAGCTCCTTTCATTCAGTCAGTAGCTTCAATCATTTCTGGACGTTTTTCAATGGCAAAAATCAATGAATATTGTAAATGCACAAACAGTAATTTCTCCGCATTGCAAGGTGCAATTCTGAAATTTTTTGCTTTTTCCTGCTCCTCTTAGCGTGATAAACAAGATTCAAAGAGAGTGAGATGCCAGCTCTTTTGATTCAGTCAGTAGCTTCAATCATTTCTGGACGTTTTTCAATGGCAAAAATCAATGAATATTGTAAATGCACAAACAGTAATTTCTCCGCATTGCAAGGTGCAATTCTGAAATTTTTTGCTTTTTCCTGCTCCTCTTAGCATGATAAAGAAGATTCAAAGAGAGTGAGATGCCAGCTCCTTTCATTCAGTCAGTAGCTTCAAACATTTCTGGTATATGAATAACGATGTTTTTCAATGGCAAAAATCAATGAATATTGTAAATGCACAAACAGTAATTTCTCCGCATTGCAAGGTGCAATTCTGAAATTTTTTGCTTTTTCCTGCTCCTCTTAGCATGATAAAGAAGATTCAAAGAGAGTGAGATGCCAGCTCCTTTCATTCAGTCAGTAGCTTCAATCATTTCTGGACGTTTTTCAATGGCAAAAATCATTGAATATTGTAAATGCACAAACAGTAATTTCTCCGCATTGCAAGGTGCAATTCTGAAATTTTTTGCTTTTTCCTGCTCCTCTTAGCATGATAAAGAAGATTCAAAGAGAGTGAGATGCCAGCTCCTTTCATTCAGTCAGTAGCTTCAATCATTTCTGGAATATGAATAACATGATGTTTTTCAATGGCAAAAATCAATGAATATTGTAAATGCACAAACAGTAATTTCTCCGCATTGCAAGGTGCAATTCTGAAATTTTTTGCTTTTTCCTGCTCCTCTTAGCATGATAAAGAAGATTCAAAGAGAGTGAGATGCCAGCTCCTTTCATTCAGTCAGTAGCTTCAATCATTTCTGGACGTTTTTCAATGGCAAAAATCATTGAATATTGTAAATGCACAAACAGTAATTTCTCCGCATTGCAAGGTGCAATTCTGAAATTTTTTGCTTTTTCCTGCTTCTCTTAGCATGATAAAGAAGATTCAAAGAGAGTGAGATGCCAGCTCCTTTCATTCAGTCAGTAGCTTCAATCATTTCTGGTATATGAATAACATGATGTTTTTCAATGGCAAAAATCAATGAATATTGTAAATGCACAAACAGTAATTTCTCCGCATTGCAAGGTGCAATTCTGAAATTTTTTGCTTTTTCCTGCTCCTCTTAGCATGATAAAGAAGATTCAAAGAGAGTGAGATGCCAGCTCCTTTCATTCAGTCAGTAGCTTCAATCATTTCTGGACGTTTTTCAATGGCAAAAATCAATGAATATTGTAAATGCACAAACAGTAATTTCTCCGCATTGCAAGGTGCAATTCTGAAATTTTTTGCTTTTTCCTGCTCCTCTTAGCATGATAAAGAAGATTCAAAGAGAGTGAGATGCCAGCTCCTTTCATTCAGTCAGTAGCTTCAATCATTTCTGGACGTTTTTCAATGGCAAAAATCAATGAATATTGTAAATGCACAAACAGTAATTTCTCCGCATTGCAAGGTGCAATTCTGAAATTTTTTGCTTTTTCCTGCTCCTCTTAGCATGATAAAGAAGATTCAAAGAGAGTGAGATGCCAGCTCCTTTCATTCAGTCAGTAGCTTCAAACATTTCTGGTATATGAATAACATGATGTTTTTCAATGGCAAAAATCAATGAATATTGTAAATGCACAAACAGTAATTTCTCCGCATTGCAAGGTGCAATTCTGAAATTTTTTGCTTTTTCCTGCTCCTCTTAGCATGATAAAGAAGATTCAAAGAGAGTGAGATGCCAGCTCCTTTCATTCAGTCAGTAGCTTCAATCATTTCTGGTATATGAATAACATGATGTTTTTCAATGGCAAAAATCAATGAATATTGTAAATGCACAAACAGTAATTTCTCCGCATTGCAAGGTGCAATTCTGAAATTTTTTGCTTTTTCCTGCTCCTCTTAGCATGGTAAAGAAGATTCAAAGAGAGTGAGATGCCAGCTCCTTTCATTCAGTCAGTAGCTTCAATCATTTCTGGACGTTTTTCAATGGCAAAAATCATTGAATATTGTAAATGCACAAACAGTAATTTCTCCGCATTGCAAGGTGCAATTCTGAAATTTTTGCTTTTTCCTGCTCCTCTTAGCATGATAAACAAGATTCAAAGAGAGTGAGATGCCAGCTCCTTTCATTCAGTCAGTAGCTTCAATCATTTCTGGACGTTTTTCAATGGCAAAAATCAATGAATATTGTAAATGCACAAACAGTAATTTCTCCGCATTGCAAGGTGCAATTCTGAAATTTTTTGCTTTTTCCTGCTCCTCTTAGCATGATAAAGAAGATTCAAAGAGAGTGAGATGCCAGCTCCTTTCATTCAGTCAGTAGCTTCAATCATTTCTGGACGTTTTTCAATGGCAAAAATCAATGAATATTGTAAATGCACAAACAGTAATTTCTCCGCATTGCAAGGTGCAATTCTGAAATTTTTTGCTTTTTCCTGCTCCTCTTAGCATGATAAACAAGATTCAAAGAGAGTGAGATGCCAGCTCCTTTCATTCAGTCAGTAGCTTCAATCATTTCTGGACGTTTTTCAATGGCAAAAATCAATGAATATTGTAAATGCACAAACAGTAATTTCTCCGCATTGCAAGGTGCAATTCTGAAATTTTTTGCTTTTTCCTGCTCCTCTTAGCATGATAAAGAAGATTCAAAGAGAGTGAGATGCCAGCTCCTTTCATTCAGTCAGTAGCTTCAATCATTTCTGGACGTTTTTCAATGGCAAAAATCAATGAATATTGTAAATGCACAAACAGTAATTTCTCCGCATTGCAAGGTGCAATTCTGAAATTTTTTGCTTTTTCCTGCTCCTCTTAGCATGATAAAGAAGATTCAAAGAGAGTGAGATGCCAGCTCCTTTCATTCAGTCAGTAGCTTCAATCATTTCTGGACGTTTTTCAATGGCAAAAATCAATGAATATTGTAAATGCACAACCAGTAATTTCTCCGCATTGCAAGGTGCAATTCTGAAATTTTTTGCTTTTTCCTGCTCCTCTTAGCATGATAAAGAAGATTCAAAGAGAATGAGATGCCAGCTCCTTTCATTCAGTCAGTAGCTTCAATCATTTCTGGTATATGAATAACATGATGTTTTTCAATGGCAAAAATCAATGAATATTGTAAATGCACAAACAGTAATTTCTCCGCATTGCAAGGTGCAATTCTGAAATTTTTTGCTTTTTCCTGCTCCTCTTAGCATGATAAAGAAGATTCAAAGAGAGTGAGATGCCAGCTCCTTTCATTCAGTCAGTAGCTTCAATCATTTCTGGACGTTTTTCAATGGCAAAAATCAATGAATATTGTAAATGCACAAACAGTAATTTCTCCGCATTGCAAGGTGCAATTCTGAAATTTTTTGCTTTTTCCTGCTCCTCTTAGCATGATAAAGAAGATTCAAAGAGAGTGAGATGCCAGCTCCTTTCATTCAGTCAGTAGCTTCAATCATTTCTGGACGTTTTTCAATGGCAAAAATAAATGAATATTGTAAATGCACAAACAGTAATTTCTCCGCATTGCAAGGTGCAATTCTGAAATTTTTTGCTTTTTCCTGCTCCTCTTAGCATGATAAAGAAGATTCAAAGAGAGTGAGATGCCAGCTCCTTTCATTCAGTCAGTAGCTTCAAACATTTCTGGTATATGAATAACATGATGTTTTTCAATGGCAAAAATCAATGAATATTGTAAATGCACAAACAGTAATTTCTCCGCATTGCAAGGTGCAATTCTGAAATTTTTTGCTTTTTCCTGCTCCTCTTAGCATGATAAAGAAGATTCAAAGAGAGTGAGATGCCAGCTCCTTTCATTCAGTCAGTAGCTTCAATCATTTCTGGTATATGAATAACATGATGTTTTTCAATGGCAAAAATCAATGAATATTGTAAATGCACAAACAGTAATTTCTCCGCATTGCAAGGTGCAATTCTGAAATTTTTTGCTTTTTCCTGCTCCTCTTAGCATGGTAAAGAAGATTCAAAGAGAGTGAGATGCCAGCTCCTTTCATTCAGTCAGTAGCTTCAATCATTTCTGGACGTTTTTCAATGGCAAAAATCATTGAATATTGTAAATGCACAAACAGTAATTTCTCCGCATTGCAAGGTGCAATTCTGAAATTTTTGCTTTTTCCTGCTCCTCTTAGCATGATAAACAAGATTCAAAGAGAGTGAGATGCCAGCTCCTTTCATTCAGTCAGTAGCTTCAATCATTTCTGGACGTTTTTCAATGGCAAAAATCAATGAATATTGTAAATGCACAAACAGTAATTTCTCCGCATTGCAAGGTGCAATTCTGAAATTTTTTGCTTTTTCCTGCTCCTCTTAGCATGATAAAGAAGATTCAAAGAGAGTGAGATGCCAGCTCCTTTCATTCAGTCAGTAGCTTCAATCATTTCTGGACGTTTTTCAATGGCAAAAATCAATGAATATTGTAAATGCACAAACAGTAATTTCTCCGCATTGCAAGGTGCAATTCTGAAATTTTTTGCTTTTTCCTGCTCCTCTTAGCATGATAAAGAAGATTCAAAGAGAGTGAGATGCCAGCTCCTTTCATTCAGTCAGTAGCTTCAATCATTTCTGGACGTTTTTCAATGGCAAAAATCAATGAATATTGTAAATGCACAAACAGTAATTTCTCCGCATTGCAAGGTGCAATTCTGAAATTTTTTGCTTTTTCCTGCTCCTCTTAGCATGATAAAGAAGATTCAAAGAGAGTGAGATGCCAGCTCCTTTCATTCAGTCAGTAGCTTCAATCATTTCTGGAATATGAATAACATGATGTTTTTCAATGGCAAAAATCAATGAATATTGTAAATGCACAAACAGTAATTTCTCCGCATTGCAAGGTGCAATTCTGAAATTTTTTGCTTTTTCCTGCTCCTCTTAGCATGATAAAGAAGATTCAAAGAGAGTGAGATGCCAGCTCCTTTCATTCAGTCAGTAGCTTCAATCATTTCTGGACGTTTTTCAATGGCAAAAATCATTGAATATTGTAAATGCACAAACAGTAATTTCTCCGCATTGCAAGGTGCAATTCTGAAATTTTTTGCTTTTTCCTGCTCCTCTTAGCATGATAAAGAAGATTCAAAGAGAGTGAGATGCCAGCTCCTTTCATTCAGTCAGTAGCTTCAATCATTTCTGGTATATGAATAACATGATGTTTTTCAATGGCAAAAATCAATGAATATTGTAAATGCACAAACAGTAATTTCTCCGCATTGCACGGTGCAATTCTGAAATTTTTTGCTTTTTCCTGCTCCTCTTAGCATGATAAAGAAGATTCAAAGAGAGTGAGATGCCAGCTCCTTTCATTCAGTCAGTAGCTTCAATCATTTCTGGACGTTTTTCAATGGCAAAAATCAATGAATATTGTAAATGCACAAACAGTAATTTCTCCGCATTGCAAGGTGCAATTCTGAAATTTTTTGCTTTTTCCTGCTCCTCTTAGCGTGATAAACAAGATTCAAAGAGAGTGAGATGCCAGCTCTTTTCATTCAGTCAGTAGCTTCAATCATTTCTGGACGTTTTTCAATGGCAAAAATCA
>NW_027370076.1:0-38438 GCF_046119375.1 Phyllobates terribilis
TACTTGTCCTGACGCTAACCCTAGTTGTCCTGGTGCTAACCCTAGTTGTCCTGACGCTAACCCTAGTTGTCCTGACGCTAACCCTACTTGTCCTGACGCTAACCCTAGTTGTCCTGACGCTAACCCTAGTTGTCCTGACGCTAACCCTAGTTGTCCTGACGCTAACCCTAGTTGTCATGACGCTAACCCGAGTTGTCCTGACTCTAACCCGAGTTGTCCTGACGCTTACCCGAGTTGTCCTGACGCTAACCCTAGTTGTCCTGACGCTAACCCGAGTTGTCCTGACGCTAACCCTAGTTGTCCTGACGCTAACCCGAGTTGTCCTGCCGCTAACCCTAGTTGTCCTGCCGCTATCCCGAGTTGTCCTGACGCTAACCCGAGTTATCCTGACGCTAACCCTAGTTGTCCTGACGCTAACCCGAGTTGTCCTGACGCTAACCCTAGTTGTCCTGACGCTAACCCGAGTTGTCCTGACGCTAACCCTAGTTGTCCTGACGCTAACCCGAGTTGTACTGACGCTAACCCTAGTTGTCCTGACGCTAACCCGAGTTGTCCTGACGCTAACCCGAGTTGTCCTGACGCTAACCCGAGTTGTCCTGACGCTAACCCTAGTTGTCTTGACGCTAACCCTATTTGTCCTGACGCTAACCCTATTTGTCCTGACGCTAACACTAGTTGTCCTGACGCTAACCCTAGTTGTCCTGACGCTAACCCTAGTTGTCCTGACGCTAACCCTAGTTGTCCTGATGCTAACCCTAGTTGTCCTGACCCTAACCCTAGTTGTCCTGACGCTAACCCTAGTTGTCCTGACGCTAACCCTACTTGTCCTGACGCTAACCCTAGTTGTCCTGACGCTAACCCTACTTGTCCTGACGCTATCCCTAGTTGTCCTGACGCTAACACTAGTTGTCCTGACGCTAACCCTACTTGTCCTGACGCTAACCCTACTTGTCCTGACGCTAACCCTAGTTGTCCTGACGCTAACCCTACTTGTCCTGACGCTAACCCTACTTGTCCTGACGCTAAGCCTAGTAGTCCTGAAGCTAACCCTAGTTGTCCTGACGCTAACCCTACTTGTCCTGACGTTAACCCTAGTTGTCCTGACGCTAACCCTAGTTGTCCTGACGCTAACCCTAGTTGTCCTGACGCTAACCCTAGTTGTCCTGACGCTAACCCTACTTGTCCTGACGCTAACCCTAGTTGTCCTGACGCTAACCCTAGTTGTCCTGACGCTAACCCTACTTGTCCTGACGCTAACCCTAGTTGTCCTGACGCTAACCCTAGTTGTCCTGACGCTAACCCTAGTTGTCCTGACGCTAACCCTACTTGTCCTGACGCTAACCCTACTTGTCCTGACGCTAACCCTACTTGTCCTGACGCTAACCCTAGTTGTAATGACGCTAACCCTACTTGTCCTGACGCTAACCCTAGTTGTCCTGACGCTAACCCTAGTTGTCCTCACGCTAACCCTAGTTGTCCTGACGCTAACCCTAGTTGTCCTGACGCTAACCCTACTGGTCCTGATGCTAACCCTACTTGTCCTGACGCTAACCCGAGTTGTTCTGACGCTAACCCTGGTAGTCCTGACGCTAACCCGAGTTGTCCTGACGCTAACCCGAGTTGTCCTGACGCTAACCCGAGTTGTCCTGACGCTAACCCGAGTTGTCCTGACGCTAACCCGAGTTGTCCTGACGCTAACCCTAGTTGTCCTGACGCTAACCCTAGTTGTCCTGACGCTAACCCGAGTTATCCTGACGCTAACCCGAGTTGTCCTGACGCTAACCCGAATTGTCCTGACGCTAACCCTAGTTGTCCTGACGCTAACCCGAGTTGTCCTGACGCTAACCCGAGTTGTCCTGACGCTAACCCGAGTTGTCCTGACGCTTACCCGAGTTGTCCTGACACTAAACCGAGTTGTCCTGACGCTAACCCGAGTTGTCCTGACGCTAACCCTAGTTGTCCTGACGCTAACCCTAGTTGTCCTGACGCTAACCCTAGTTGTCCTGACGCTAACCCGAGTTGTCCTGACGCTAACCCGAGTTTTCCTGACGCTAACCCGAGTTGTCCTGACGCTAACCCGAGTTGTCCTGACGCTAACCCGAGTTGTCCTGACGCTAACCCTAGTTGTACTGACGCTAACCCTACTTGTCCTGACGCTAACCCTACTTGTCCTGACGCTAACCCTAGTTGTCCTGACGCTAACCCTAGTTGTAATGACGCTAACCCTACTTGTCCTGACGCTAACCCTACTTGTCCTGACGCTAACCCTACTTGTCCTGACGCTAACCCTAGTTGTCCTGACGCTAACCCTAGTTGTCCTCACGCTAACCCTAGTTGTCCTGACGCTAACCCTAGTTGTCCTGACGCTAACCCTACTTGTCCTGATGCTAACCCTACTTGTCCTGACGCTAACCCTAGTTGTCCTGACGTTAACCCTACTTGTCCTGATGCTAACCCTACTTGTCCTGACGCTAACCCTAGTTGTCCTGGTGCTAACCCTAGTTGTCCTGACGCTAACCCTAGTTGTCCTGACGCTAACCCTACTTGTCCTGACGCTAACCCTAGTTGTCCTGACGCTAACCCTACTTGTCCTGACGCTAACCCTAGTTGTCCTGACGCTAACCCTAGTTGTCCTGACGCTAACCCTAGTTGTCCTGACGCTAACCCTACTTGTCCTGACGCTAACCCTAGTTGTCCTGACGCTAACCCTAGTTGTCCTGACGCTAACCCTAGTTGTCCTGACGCTAACCCTAGTTGTCCTGACGCTAACCCTAGTTGTCCTGACGCTAACCCTACTTGTCCTGATGCTAACCCTACTTGTCCTGACGCTAACCCTAGTTGTAATGACGCTAACCCTACTTGTCCTGACGCTAACCCTAGTTGTCCTGTCGCTAACCCTAATTGTCCTCACGCTAACCCTAGTTGTCCTGACGCTAACCCTAGTTGTCCTGACGCTAACCCTACTGGTCCTGATGCTAACCCTACTTGTCCTGACGCTAACCCTAGTTGTAATGACGCTAACCCTACTTGTCCTGACGCTAACCCTAGTTGTCCTGACGCTAACCCTACTTGTCCTGACGCTAACCCTAGTTGTCCTGATGCTAACCCTATTTGTCCTGACGCTAACCCTAGTAGTCCTGACGCTAACCCTAGTTGTCCTGACGCTAACCCTAGTTGTCCTGACGCTAACCCTACTTGTTCTGACGCTAACCCTACTTGTCCTGACGCTAACCCTACTTGTCCTGACGCTAACCCTAGTTGTCCTGACGCTAACCCTAGTTGTCCTGACGCTAACCCTAGTTGTCCTGACGCTAACCCTAGTTGTCCTGACGCAAACCCTAGTTGTCCTGACGCTAACCCTAGTTGTCCTGACGCTAACCCTAGTTGTCCTGACGCTAAACCTAGTTGTCCTGACGCTAACCCTAGTTGTCCTGACGCTAACCCTACTTGTAGTGACGTTAACCCTACTTGTCCTGACGCTAACCCTAGTTGTCCTGATGCTAACCCAACTTGTCCTGACACTAACCCTAGTTGTCCTGACGCTAACCCTAGTTGTCCTGACGCTAACCCTACTTGTCCTGACGCTAACCCTAGTTGTCCTGACGCTAACCCTAGTTGTCCTGACGCTAACCCTAGTTGTCCTGACGCTAACCCTACTTGTCCTGACGCTAAACGTAGTTGTCCTGACGCTAAACGTAGTTGTCCTGACGCTAACCCTAGTTGTCCTGACGCTAATCCTAGTTGTCCTGACGCTAACCTTAGTTGTCCTGACGCTAACCCTAGTTGTCCTGACGCTAACCCCAGTTGTCCTGACGCTAACCCTAGTTTTCCTGACGCTAAACCTACTTGTCCTGACGCTAACCCTACTTGTCCTGACGCTAACGCTACTTGTCCTGACGCTAACCCTAGTTGTCCTGACGCTAACCCTAGTTGTCCTGACACTAACCCTAGTTGTCCTGACGCTAACCCTAGTTGTCCTGACGCTAACCCTAGTTGTCCTGACGCTAACCCTAGTTGTCCTGATGCTAACCCTAGTTGTCCTGACCCTAACCCTAGTTGTCCTGACGCTAACCCTAGTTGTCCTGACGCTAAAGCTAATTGTCCTGACGCTAACCCTACTTGTCCTGACGCTAACCCTAGTTGTCCTGACGCTATCCCTAGTTGTCCTGACGGTAACCCTAGTTGTCCTGACGCTAACCCTAGTTGTCCTGACGCTAACCCTACTTGTCCTGACGCTAACCCTAGTTGTCCTGACGCTAACCCTAGTTGTCCTGACGCTAACCCTACTTGTCCTGACGCTAACCCTAGTTGTCCTGACGCTAACCCTAGTTGTCCTGACGCTAACCCGAGTTGTCCTGACGCTAACCCTAGTTGTCCTGACGCTAACCCTAGTTGTCCTGACGCTAACCCGAGTTATCCTGACGCTAACCCGAGTTGTCCTGACGCTAACCCGAATTGTCCTGACGCTAACCCTAGTTGTCCTGACGCTAACCCGAGTTGTCCTGACGCTAACCCGAGTTGTCCTGACGCTAACCCGAGTTGTCCTGACGCTAACCCGAGTTGTCCTGACGCTTACCCGAGTTGTCCTGACACTAAACCGAGTTGTCCTGACGCTAACCCGAGTTGTCCTGACGCTAACCCTAGTTGTCCTGACGCTAACCCTAGTTGTCCTGACGCTAACCCTAGTTGTCCTGACGCTAACCCGAGTTGTCCTGACGCTAACCCGAGTTTTCCTGACGCTAACCCGAGTTGTCCTGACGCTAACCCGAGTTGTCCTGACGCTAACCCGAGTTGTCCTGACGCTAACCCTAGTTGTACTGACGCTAACCCTACTTGTCCTGACGCTAACCCTACTTGTCCTGACGCTAACCCTAGTTGTCCTGACGCTAACCCTAGTTGTAATGACGCTAACCCTACTTGTCCTGACGCTAACCCTACTTGTCCTGACGCTAACCCTACTTGTCCTGACGCTAACCCTAGTTGTCCTGACGCTAACCCTAGTTGTCCTCACGCTAACCCTAGTTGTCCTGACGCTAACCCTAGTTGTCCTGACGCTAACCCTACTTGTCCTGATGCTAACCCTACTTGTCCTGACGCTAACCCTAGTTGTCCTGACGTTAACCCTACTTGTCCTGATGCTAACCCTACTTGTCCTGACGCTAACCCTAGTTGTCCTGGTGCTAACCCTAGTTGTCCTGACGCTAACCCTAGTTGTCCTGACGCTAACCCTACTTGTCCTGACGCTAACCCTAGTTGTCCTGACGCTAACCCTACTTGTCCTGACGCTAACCCTAGTTGTCCTGACGCTAACCCTAGTTGTCCTGACGCTAACCCTAGTTGTCCTGACGCTAACCCTACTTGTCCTGACGCTAACCCTAGTTGTCCTGACGCTAACCCTAGTTGTCCTGACGCTAACCCTAGTTGTCCTGACGCTAACCCTAGTTGTCCTGACGCTAACCCTAGTTGTCCTGACGCTAACCCTACTTGTCCTGATGCTAACCCTACTTGTCCTGACGCTAACCCTAGTTGTAATGACGCTAACCCTACTTGTCCTGACGCTAACCCTAGTTGTCCTGTCGCTAACCCTAATTGTCCTCACGCTAACCCTAGTTGTCCTGACGCTAACCCTAGTTGTCCTGACGCTAACCCTACTGGTCCTGATGCTAACCCTACTTGTCCTGACGCTAACCCTAGTTGTAATGACGCTAACCCTACTTGTCCTGACGCTAACCCTAGTTGTCCTGACGCTAACCCTACTTGTCCTGACGCTAACCCTAGTTGTCCTGATGCTAACCCTATTTGTCCTGACGCTAACCCTAGTAGTCCTGACGCTAACCCTAGTTGTCCTGACGCTAACCCTAGTTGTCCTGACGCTAACCCTACTTGTTCTGACGCTAACCCTACTTGTCCTGACGCTAACCCTACTTGTCCTGACGCTAACCCTAGTTGTCCTGACGCTAACCCTAGTTGTCCTGACGCTAACCCTAGTTGTCCTGACGCTAACCCTAGTTGTCCTGACGCAAACCCTAGTTGTCCTGACGCTAACCCTAGTTGTCCTGACGCTAACCCTAGTTGTCCTGACGCTAAACCTAGTTGTCCTGACGCTAACCCTAGTTGTCCTGACGCTAACCCTACTTGTAGTGACGTTAACCCTACTTGTCCTGACGCTAACCCTAGTTGTCCTGATGCTAACCCAACTTGTCCTGACGCTAACCCTAGTTGTCCTGACGCTAACCCTAGTTGTCCTGACGCTAACCCTACTTGTCCTGACGCTAACCCTAGTTGTCCTGACGCTAACCCTAGTTGTCCTGACGCTAACCCTACTTGTCCTGACGCTAAACGTAGTTGTCCTGACGCTAAACGTAGTTGTCCTGACGCTAACCCTAGTTGTCCTGACGCTAATCCTAGTTGTCCTGACGCTAACCTTAGTTGTCCTGACGCTAACCCTAGTTGTCCTGACGCTAACCCCAGTTGTCCTGACGCTAACCCTAGTTTTCCTGACGCTAAACCTACTTGTCCTGACGCTAACCCTACTTGTCCTGACGCTAACGCTACTTGTCCTGACGCTAACCCTAGTTGTCCTGACGCTAACCCTAGTTGTCCTGACACTAACCCTAGTTGTCCTGACGCTAACCCTAGTTGTCCTGACGCTAACCCTAGTTGTCCTGACGCTAACCCTAGTTGTCCTGATGCTAACCCTAGTTGTCCTGACCCTAACCCTAGTTGTCCTGACGCTAACCCTAGTTGTCCTGACGCTAAAGCTAATTGTCCTGACGCTAACCCTACTTGTCCTGACGCTAACCCTAGTTGTCCTGACGCTATCCCTAGTTGTCCTGACGGTAACCCTAGTTGTCCTGACGCTAACCCTAGTTGTCCTGACGCTAACCCTACTTGTCCTGACGCTAACCCTAGTTGTCCTGACGCTAACCCTAGTTGTCCTGACGCTAACCCTACTTGTCCTGACGCTAACCCTAGTTGTCCTGACGCTAACCCTAGTTGTCCTGACGCTAACCCTAGTTGTCCTGACGCTAACCCTAGTTGTCCTGACGCTAACCCTACTTGTCCTGACGCTAACCTTACTTGTCCTGACGCTAACCCTAGTTGTCCTGACGCTAACCCTACTTGTCCTGACGCTAACCCTACTTGTCCTGACGCTAAGCCTAGTTGTCCTGACGCTAACCCTAGTTGTCCTGACGCTAACCCTACTTGTCCTGACTAGTGTTGAGCCATCCCCGTAGTGTTCGGGTTCGGTTCAGTTCGTCGAACACCGGGATGTTCGAGGAACTGTTCGTCGAACTGTTCGTCGAACACCTTAGAACACCGTCGAACACCGTTAAAACCAATGGCAGGCAAACAAAAACACATAGAAACACATAGAAAACACCTTCAAAGGTGTCCAAAAGCTGACAAACTGCTCAGAAGACGCTTTCTTTAAAAAAGCCGGCCGGCAATTCAGCAGCGGCATACACCGGTACCCGACAATTTAGACAAGAAGGAATAGAGCCTCACACATAGATTAGATAGATAGAAACATGTCAGTCACATATATATGAAGTACAGTGACAGTGTTGCTTACTGTACTTGTCATTTAGTGTAAAGGATTTATTAAAAAATATAATAGTGTTTTCATGCACTGTCTCTTTAAAAAAGCCGGCCGGCAATTCAGCATCTGTACCCGACAATTTATAACAGACAGAATAGAGCTTCACACATAGATTAGATAGATAGAAACATGTCAGTCACATATATATGAAGTACAGTGACAATGTTGCTTACTGTACTTGTCATTTAGTGTAAAGGATTTATTAAAAAATATAATAGTGTTTTCATGCACTGTCTCTTTAAAAAAGCCGGCCGGCAATTCAGCATCTGTACCCGACAATTTATAACAGACAGAATAGAGCTTCACACATAGATTAGAGAGATAGAAACATGTCAGTCACATATATATGAAGTACAGTGATAGTGTTGGTTACTGTACTTGTCATTTAGTATTAAAATAAAGGATTTATTATTAAAAAAAATTGGCGTGGGGTTCCCCTTAATTTTAGTCTCTAGCGGAGGTTAAGCAGACGGCTGGGGCAGATGTTTGAAGCCTGGGAAGGGGGTAATACCCACGGAGCTTCCCAGGCTACTAATATGAGCCCCCAGCTGAATACATAGCCTTTACTAGCTATTAAAATGGGTGACCCCCCCAAAAAAATGACGTGGGGTCCCCCCTAATTTAATAGCTAGCAAAGGCTAGGCAGACAGCTGGGGGCTGATATTAATAGCCCAGGAAGGGAGCCATGAATATTGGCCCCCTCCCAGGCTAGAAACACCAGCCGTCAGCCGCCCCAGAAATGGCGCATTCATAGGATGCGCCTATTCTGGCACTTAGCCTCGCTCTTCCACGCTGCCCTGTAGCGGTGGCAGGGGGTAATAGGGCTGGGATGGTGTCAGCTTATAATGCCAGCTGACATCAAGCCCAGGTTAGTAATGGAGAGGCGTCTATAAGACACCCCCATTACTAACCCCATAGTCAAAGTTAAAAGAAAACACAAACACCCAGAATAAAGTCCTTTAATTGAAATAAAGACACAATCCTTTATTGTTCTAAATTAAACCATACTTACTATCACGCCCATTCCAGCTGAAGCCAACGATCTCCTCCAATAAAAGAAAAATAATAAAGCAACCTCATCCTTACCTTTCCATGGTTCCCACGACAGCTTCAGCTCTGCTACATCGAGATGACAGGCTGGACCGCAGCAGAACGCTGCCATCCAGCCTGTCATCCCGCAGACACTGAGAAGCGCAGGCATGCTTGCGCTCTGCAGTGTCTGGCTGTGACGGCATAAAGATGAGACGAGTTCATGTCCAATGAACTCGGCGCACCTCATGCACGTCACTGACAGCGTGGGAAAATTCTCATGCTGAAGCGCTGAGTGCAGGAGAATTCTCCCATGCTGTCAGTGACGTGCATAAGGTGAGCTCATGTCCAATGAACTCAGCTCACCTCCTGCACGTCACTGACAGCGTGGGAGAATTCTCCTGCACTCAGCGCTTCAGCGTGAGAATTCTCCCACGCTGAAGTGCTGAGTGCAGGAGAATTTTCCCACGCTGTCAGTGACGTGCATGAGGTGAGCTCATGTCCAATGAACTCAGCTCACCTCATGCACCTCACTGACAGCGTGGGAAAATTCTCCTGCACTCAGCGTTTCAGCGTGAGAATTCTCCCACGCTGTCAGTGACGTGCATGAGGTGAGCCGAGTTCATTGGACATGACCTCGGCTCATCTGGATGCCGTCACAGAGAGACACTGAGGAGCGCAAGCATGCCTGCGCTTCTCAGTGTCTGCGGGATGACAGGCTGGATGGCAGCGTTCTGCTGCGGTCCAGCCTGTCATCTCGATGTAGCAGAGCTGAAGCTGTCGTGGGAACCATGGAAAGGTAAGGATGAGGTTGCTTTATTATTTTATTTTTATTACAGGAGATCGTTGGCTTCAGCTGGAATGGGTGTGATGGTAAGTATGGTTTAATTTAGAACAATAAAGAATTGTGTCTTTATTTCAATTAAAGGACTTTATTCTGGGTGTTTGTGTTTTTTTTAACTTTGACTATGGGGTTAGTAATGGGGGTGTCTTATAGACGCCTCTCCATTACTAACCTGGGCTTGATGTCAGCTGGCATTATAAGCTGACATCAACCCCAGCCCTATTACCCCCTGCCACCGCACCAGGGCAGCGTGGAAGAGCGAGGCTAAGTGCCAGAACTGGCGCATCCTATGGATGCGCCATTTCTGGGGCGGCTGACGGCTGGTGTTTCTAGCCTGGGAGGGGGCCAATATTCATGGCTCCCTTCCTGGGCTATTAATATCAGCCCCCAGCTGTCTGCCTAGCCTTTGCTAGCTATTAAATTAGGGGGGACCCCACGTCATTTTTTTGGGGGGGGTCCCCCATTTTAATAGCTAGTAAAGGTTATGTATTCAGCTGGGGGCTGATATTAGTAGCCTGGGAAGCTCCGTGGGTATTACCCCCTTCCCAGGCTTCAAACATCTGCCCCAGCTGTCTGCTTAACCTCCGCTAGAGCCTAAAATTACGGGGAACCCCACGCCAATTTTTTTAATAATAAATCCATTATTTTAATACTAAATGACAAGTACAGTAACCAACACTATCACTGTACTTCATATATATGTGACTGACATGTTTCTATCTATCTAATCTATGTGTGAAGCTCTGTTCTGTCTGTTATAAATTGTCGGGTACAGATGCTGAATTGCCGGACGGCTTTCTTAAAGAGACGGTGCATGAAAACACTAATATTTTTTTTGATAAATCCTTTACACTAAATGACAAGTACAGTAAGCAACACTTTCACTGTACTTCATATATATGTGACTGACATGTTTCTATCTATCTAATCTATGTGTGATTCTCTATTCCTTCTATTCTAAATTGTCGGGTACCGGTGTATGCCGCTGCTGAATTGCCGGCTTTTCATGTTTCACTGTTGGCACTGTTCCCATCGATTTGGGCAATCACTGTAATGCCACAACCATCATGGCTGCGGCATTACAGTGAGTGGCAGACAATCCCTGCATGATTGGTGCTCTAAATAGCACCAGACATGCAGGACACGCTTTTGGTGCACGAACAGTTATCGAACATAACCTCCAACAGCCGAATTTTTTGCAAATCGTTCGGGTTCGTCGAACAACTCGAACACCGCCCAAAACAGCTCGAATTTGAGATTGGCGAACAGTTCTAGTCGAACAACGCTCATCTCTAGTCCTGACGCTAACCCTAGTTGTGCTGACGCTAACCCTAGTTGTCCTGACGCTAACCCTACTTGTCCTGAGGCTAACCCTACCTGTACTGACGCTAACCCTACTTGTCCTGACGCTAACCCTACTTGTCCTGACGCTAACCCTAGTTGTCCTGACGCTAACCCTAGTTGTCCTGACGCTAACCCTAGTTGTCCTGACGCTAACCCTACTTGTCCTGACGCTAACCCTAGTTGTCCTGACGCTAACCCTACTTGTCCTGACGCTAACCCTACTTGTCCTGACGCTAACCCTAGTTGTCCTGACGCTAACCCTAGTTGTCCTGACGCTAACCCTAGTTGTCCTGACGCTAACCCTAGTTGTTCTGACGCTAACCCTAGTTGTCCTGACGCTATCCCTAGTTGTCCTGACGCTAACCCTAGGTGTCCTGACGCTAACCCTACTTGTCCTGGCGCTAACCCTACTTGTCCTGACGCTAACCCTAGTTGTCCTGACGCTAACCCTAGTTGTCCTGACGCTAACCCTACTTGTCCTGACGCTAACCCTAGTTGTCCTCACGCTAACCCTAGTTGTCCTGACGCTAACCCTAGTTGTCCTGACGCTAACCCTAGTTGTCCTGACGCTAACCCTAGTTGTCCTGACGCTAACCCAAGTTGTCCTGACGCTACCCCTAGTTGTCCTGACGCTAACCCTAGTTGTCCTGACGCTAACCCTATTTGTCCTGACGCTTACCCTAGTTGTCCTGACGCTAACCCTAGTTGTCCTGACGCTAACCCTAGTTGTCCTGACGCTAACCCTAGTTGTCCTGAAGCTAACCCGAGTTGTCCTGACGCTAACCCTAGTTGTCCGGACGCTAACCCTAGTTGTCCTGACGCTAACCCGAGTTGTCCTGACGCTAACCCTAGTTGTCCTGACGCTAACCCGAGTTGTCCTGACGCTAACCCTAGTTCTCCTGACGCTAACCCGAGTTGTCCTGACGCTAACCCGAGTTGTCCTGACGCTAACCCGAGTTGTCCTGACGCTATCCCGAGTTGATCTGACGCTAACCCGAGTTGTCCTGACGCTAACCCGAGTTGTCCTGACGCTAACCCGAGTTGTCCTGAGGCTAACCCGAGTTGTCCTGACGCTAACCCGAGTTGTCCTGATGCTAACCCTAGTTGTCCTGACGCTAACCCGAGTTGTTCTGACGCTAACCCGAGTTGTCCTGACGCTAACCCTAGTTGTTCTGACGCTAAACCTAGTTGTCCTGATGCTAACCCTAGTTGTCCTGACGCTAACCCTAGTTGACCTGACTCTAACCCTAGTTGTCCTGACGCTAACCCTAGTTGTCCTGACGCTAACCCTAGTTGTCCTGACGCTAACCCTAGTTGTCCTGACGCTAACCCTAGTTGTCCTGACGCTAACCCGAGTTGTCCTGACGCTAACCCGAGTTGTCCTGACGCTAACCCTAGTAGTCCTGACGCTAACCCGAGTTGTCCTGACGCTAAACCGAGTTGTCCTAACGCTAACCCGAGTTGTCCTGACGCTAACCCGAGTTGTCCTGACGCTAACCCGAGTTGTCCTGACGCTAACCCGAGTTGTCCTGATGCTTACCCGAGTAGTCCTGACGCTAAACCGAGTTGTCCTGACGCTAACCCGAGTTGTCCTGACGCTAACCCGAGTTGTCCTGACGCTAACCCGAGTTGTTCTGACGCTAACCCGAGTTGTCCTGACGCTAACCCGAGTTGTCCTGACGCTAACCCGAGTTGTCCTGACGCTAACCCGAGTTGTCCTGACGCTAACCCTAGTTGTCCTGACGCTAACCCGAGTTATTCTGACGCTAACCCTAGTTGTCCTGACGCTAACCCTAGTTGTCCTGGTGCTAACCCTAGTTGTCCTGACGCTAACCCTATTTGTCCTGACGCTAACCCTAGTTGTCCTGGTGCTAACCCTAGTTGTCCTGGCGCTAACCCTAGTTGTCCTGGCGCTAACCCTAGTTGTCCTGACGCTAACCCTAGTTGTCCTGGCGCTAACCCTAGTTGTCCTGGCGCTAACCCTAGTTGTCCTGTTGCTAACCCTAGTTGTCCTTGCGCTAACCCTAGTTGTCCTGACGCTAACCCTAGTTGTCCTGACGCTAACCCTACTTGTCCTGACGCTAACCCTAGTTGTCCTGACGCTAACCCTACTTGTCCTGACGCTAACCCTAGTTGTCCTGACGCTAACCCTAGTTGTCCTGACGCTAACCCTAGTTGTCCTGACGCTAACCCTAGTTGTCCTGACGCTAACCCTACTTGTCCTGACGCTAACCCTAGTTGTCCTGACGCTAACCCTAGTTGTCCTGACGCTAACCCTACTTGTCCTGACGCTATCCCTAGTTGTCCTGACGCTAACCCTAGTTGTCCTGACGCTAACCCTAGTAGTCCTGACGCTAACCCGAGTTGTCCTGACGCTAACCCGAGTTGTCCTAACGCTAACCCGAGTTGTCCTGACGCTAACCCGAGTTGTCCTGACGCTAACCCGAGTTGTCCTGACGCTAACCCGAGTTGTCCTGACGCTTACCCGAGTAGTCCTGACGCTAACCCGAGTTGTCCTGACGCTAACCCGAGTTGTCCTGATGCTAACCCGAGTTGTCCTGACGCTAACCCGAGTTGTTCTGACGCTAACCCGAGTTGTCCTGACGCTAACCCGAGTTGTCCTGACGCTAACCCGAGTTGTCCTGACGCTAACCCTAGTTGTCCTGACGCTAACCCGAGTTATCCTGACGCTAACCCTAGTTGTCCTGACGCTAACCCTAGTTGTCCTGACGCTAACCCTACTTGTTTTGACGCTAACCCTAGTTGTCCTGACGCTAACCCTAGTTGTCCTGACGCTAACCCTACTTGTCCTGACGCTATCCCTAGTTGTCCTGACGCTAACCCTAGTTGTCCTGACGCTAACCCTAGTTGTCCTGACGCTAACCCTACTTGTCCTGACGCTAACCCTAGTTGTCCTGACGCTAACCCTAGTTGTCCTGACGCTAACCCTACTTGTCCTGACGCTAACCCTACTTGTCCTGACGCTAACCCTAGTTGTCCTGACGCTAACCCTAGTTGTCCTGACGTTAACCCTACTTGTCCTGACGCTAACCCTAGTTGTCCTGATGCTAACCCTAGTTGTCCTGAAGCTAACCCTACTTGTCCTGACGCTAACCCTACTTGTCCTGACGCTAACCCTAGTTGTCCTGACGCTAACCCTAGTTGTCCTGACGCTAACCCTAGTTGTCCTGACGCTAACCCTAGTTGTCCTGACGCTAACCCTACTTGTCCTGACGCTAACCCTAGTTGTCCTGACGCTAACCCTAGTTGTCCTGACGCTAACCCTACTTGTCCTGACGCTATCCCTAGTTGTCCTGACGCTAACCCTAGTTGTCCTGACGCTAACCCTAGTAGTCCTGACGCTAACCCGAGTTGTCCTGACGCTAACCCGAGTTGTCCTAACGCTAACCCGAGTTGTCCTGACGCTAACCCGAGTTGTCCTGACGCTAACCCGAGTTGTCCTGACGCTAACCCGAGTTGTCCTGACGCTTACCCGAGTAGTCCTGACGCTGACCCGAGTTGTCCTGACGCTAACCCGAGTTGTCCTGATGCTAACCCGAGTTGTCCTGACGCTAACCCGAGTTGTTCTGACGCTAACCCGAGTTGTCCTGACGCTAACCCGAGTTGTCCTGACGCTAACCCGAGTTGTCCTGACGCTAACCCGAGTTGTCCTGACGCTAACCCGAGTTATCCTGACGCTAACCCTAGTTGTCCTGACGCTAACCCTAGTTGTCCTGACGCTAACCCTAGTTGTCCTGACGCTAACCCTACTTGTCCTCACGCTAACCCTAGTTGTCCTGACGCTAACCCTAGTTGTCCTGACGCTAACCCTACTTGTCCTGACGCTATCCCTAGTTGTCCTGACGCTAACCCTAGTTGTCCTGACGCTAACCCTAGTTGTCCTGACGCTAACCCTACTTGTCCTGACGCTAACCCTAGTTGTCCTGACGCTAACCCTAGTTGTCCTGACGCTAACCCTACTTGTCCTGACGCTAACCCTAGTTGTCCTGACGCTAACCCTAGTTGTCCTGACGTTAACCCTACTTGTCCTGACGCTAACCCTAGTTGTCCTGACGCTAACCCTAGTTGTCCTGAAGCTAACCCTACTTGTCCTGACGCTAACCTTACTTGTCCTGACGCTAACCCTAGTTGTCCTGACGCTAACCCTAGTTGTCCTGATGCTAACCCTAGTTGTCCTGGCGCTAACCCGAGTTGTCCTGACGCTAACCCTATTTGTCCTGACGCTAACCCTAGTTGTCCTGGTGCTAACCCTAGTTGTCCTGGCGCTAACCCTAGTTGTCCTGGCGCTAACCCTAGTTGTCCTGACGCTAACCCTAGTTGTCCTGGCGCTAACCCTAGTTGTCCTGGTGCTAACCCTAGTTGTCCTTGCGCTAACCCTAGTTGTCCTGATGCTAACCCTAGTTGTCCTGACGCTAACCCTACTTGTCCTGACGCTAACCCTAGTAGTCCTGACGCTAACCCTACTTGTCCTGACGCTAACCCTAGTTGTCCTGACGCTAACCCTACTTGTCCTGACGCTAACCCAAGTTGTCCTGACGCTAACCCGAGTTGTCCTGACCCTAACCCGAGTTGTCCTGACGCTAACCCGAGTTGTCCTGAGGCTAACCCGAGTTGTCCTGACGCTAACCCGAGGTGTCCTGACGCTAACCCTAGTTGTCCTGACGCTAACCCGAGTTGTTCTGATGCTAAACCTAGTTGTCCTGACGCTAAACCTAGTTGTCCTGACGCTAACCCTAGTTGTCCTGACTCTAACCCTAGTTGTCCTGACGCTAACCCTAGTTGTCCTTACGCTAACCCTAGTTGTCCGGACGCTAACCCTAGTTGTCCTGACGCTAACCCTAGTTGTCCTGACGCTAACCCGAGTTGTCCTGACGCTAACCCTAGTTGTCCTGACGCTAACCCGAGTTGTCCTGACGCTAACCCTAGTAGTCCTGACGCTAACCCTAGTTGTCCTGACGCTAACCCGAGTTGTCCTGACGCTAACCCGAGTTGTCCTGACGCTAACCCGAGTTGTCCTGACGCTTACCCGAGTAGTCCTGACGCTAACCCGAGTTGTCCTGACGCTAACCCGAGTTGTCCTGACGCTAACCCGAGTTGTTCTGACGCTAACCCGAGTTGTCCTGACGCTAACCCGAGTTGTCCTGACGCTAACCCGAGTTGTCCTGATGCTAACCCTAGTTGTCCTGCCGCTAACCCTAGTTGTCCTGACGCTAACCTGAGTTATCCTGACGCTAACCCTAGTTGTCCTGACGCTAACCCTAGTTGTCCTGGCGCTAACCCTAGTTGTCCTGACGCTAACCCTAGTTGTCCTGACGCTAACCCTAGTTGTCCTGGTGTTAACCCTAGTTGTCCTGACGCTAACCCTAGTTGTCCTGACGCTAACCCTAGTTGTCCTGGCGCTAACCCTAGTTGTCCTGACGCTAACCCTAGTTGTCCTGGCGCTAACCCTAGTTGTCCTGGCGCTAACCCTAGTTGTCCTGGTGCTAACCCTAGTTGTCCTGGCGCTAACCCTAGTTGTCCTGACGCTAACCCTAGTTGTCCTGACGCTAACCCAAGTTGTCCTGACGCTAACCCTAGTTGTCCTGACGCTAACCCTAGTTGTCCTGACGCCAACCCTAGTTGTCCTGACGTTAACGCTAGTTGTCCTGACGCTAACCCTAGTTGTCCTGACGCTAACCCTAGTTGTCCTGACGCTAACCCTAGTTGTCCTGGCGCTAACCCTAGTTGTCCTGGCGCTAACCCTAGTTGTCCTGACGCTAACCCTAGTTGTCCTGACGCTAACCCTAGTTGTCCTGGCGCTAACCCTAGTGGTCCTGACACTAACCCTAGTTGTCCTGACGCTAACCCTAGTTGTCCTAACGCTAACCCTAGTTGTCCTGGCGCTAACCCTAGTTGTCCTGGCGCTAACCCTAGTTGTCCTGACGCTAACCCTAGTTGTCCTGGCGCTAACCCTAGTTGTCCTGACTCTAACCCTAGTTGTCCTGGCGCTAACCCTAGTTGTCCTGGCGCTAACCCTAGTTGTCCTGGCGCTCACCCTAGTTGTCCTGGCGCTCACCCTAGTTGTCCTGGCGCTTACCCTAGTTGTCCTGGCGCTAACCCTAGTTGTCCTGGCGCTAACCCTAGTTTTCCTGGCGCTAACCCTAGTTGTCCTGGCGCTAACCCTAGTTGTCCTGGCGCTAACCCTAGCTGTCCTGGTGCTAACCCTAGTTGTCCTGGCGCTAACCCTAGTTTTCCTGGCGCTAACCCTAGTTGTCCTGACGCTAACCCTAGTTGTCCTGAAGCTAACCCTAGTTGTACTGACGCTAACCCTAGTTGTCCTGACGCTAACCCTACTTGTCCTGACTCTAAACGTAGTTGTCCTGACGCTAACCCTAGTTGTCCTGACGCTAACCCTAGTTGTCCTGACGCTAAACCTAGTTGTCCTGACGCTAACCCTAGTTGTCCTGACGCTAACCCTAGTTGTCCTGACGCTTACCCTAGTTTTCCTGACGCTAACCCGAGTTGTCCTGACGCTAACCCTAGTTGTCCTGACGCTAACCCTAGTTGTCCTGACGCTAACCCTAGTTGTCCTGACGCTAACCCGAGTTGTCCTGACGCTAACCCTAGTTGTCCTGACGCTAACCCGAGTTGTCCTGACGCTAACCCTAGTTGTCCTGACGCTAAACCGAGTTGTCCTGATGCTAACCCTAGTTGTCCTGACGCTAACCCGAGTTGTCCTGACGCTAACCCGAGTTGTCCTGACGCTAACCCGAGTTGTCCTGACGCTAACCCGAGTTGATCTGACGCTAACCCGAGTTGTCCTGACGCTAACCCGAGTTGTCCTGACGCTAACCCGAGTTGTCCTGAGGCTAACCCGAGTTGTCCTGACGCTAACCCGAGTTGTCCTGACGCTAACCCGAGTTGTCCTGACGCTAACCCGAGTTGTTCTGACGCTAAACCTAGTTGTCCTGATGCTAAACCTAGTTGTCCTGACGCTAACCCTAGTTGTCCTGACGCTAACCCTAGTTGTCCTGACTCTAACCCTAGTTGTCCTGACGCTAACCCTAGTTGTCCTGACGCTAACCCTAGTTGTGCTGACGCTAACCCTAGTTGTCCTGACGCTAACCCTAGTTGTCCTGACGCTAACCCTAGTTGTCCTGACGCTAACCCTAGTTGTCCTGACGCTAACCCGAGTTGTCCTGACGCTAACCCTAGTTGTCCTGACGCTAACCCGAGTTGTCCTGACGCTATCCCTAGTAGTCCTGACGCTAACCCTAGTTGTCCTGACGCTAACCCGAGTTGTCCTGACGCTAACCCGAGTTGTCCTGACGCTAACCCGAGTTGTCCTGACGCTAACCCGAGTTGTCCTGACGCTAACCCGAGTTGTCCTGACGCTAAACCGAGTTCTTCTGACGCTAACCCGAGTTGTCCTGACGCTAACCCGAGTTGTGCTGACGCTAACCCGAGTTGTCCTGACGCTAACCCTAGTTGTCCTGACGCTAACCCTAGTTGTCCTGACGCTAACCCGAGTTATCCTGACGCTAACCCTAGTTGTCCTGACGCTAACCCTAGTTGTCCTGGCGCTAACCCTAGTTATCCTGACGCTAACCCTAGTTGTCCTGACGCTAACCCTAGTTGTCCTGGTGCTAACCCTAGTTGTCCTGGCGCTAACCCTAGTTGTCCTGACGCTAACCCTAGTTGTCCTGGCGCTAACCCTAGTTGTCCTGACGCTAACCCTAGTTGTCCTGGCGCTAACCCTAGTTGTCCTGGCGCTAACCCTAGTTGTCCTGGTGCTAACCCTAGTTGTCCTGGCGCTAACCCTAGTTGTCCTGACGCTAACCCGAGTTGTCCTGACGCTAACCCTAGTAGTCCTGACGCTAACCCTAGTTGTCCTGACGCTAACCCGAGTTGTCCTGACGCTAACCCGAGTTGTCCTGACGCTAACCCGAGTTGTCCTGACGCTTACCCGAGTAGTCCTGACGCTAACCCGAGTTGTCCTGACGCTAACCCGAGTTGTCCTGACGCTAACCCGAGTTGTTCTGACGCTAACCCGAGTTGTCCTGACGCTAACCCTAGTTGTCCTGACGCTAACCCGAGTTGTTCTGACGCTAAACCTAGTTGTCCTGATGCTAAACCTAGTTGTCCTGACGCTAACCCTAGTTGTCCTGACGCTAACCCTAGTTGTCCTGACTCTAACCCTAGTTGTCCTGATGCTAACCCTAGTTGTCCTGACGCTAACCCTAGTTGTGCTGACGCTAACCCTAGTTGTCCTGACGCTAACCCTAGTTGTCCTGACGCTAACCCTAGTTGTCCTGACGCTAACCCGAGTTGTCCTGACGCTAACCCGAGTTGTCCTGACGCTATCCCTAGTAGTCCTGACGCTAACCCTAGTTGTCCTGACGCTAACCCGAGTTGTCCTGACGCTAACCCGAGTTGTCCTGACGCTAACCCGAGTTGTCCTGACGCTTACCCGAGTAGTCCTGACGCTAACCCGAGTTGTCCTGACTCTATCCCGAGTTGTCCTGACGCTAACCCGAGTTGTTCTGACGCTAACCCGAGTTGTCCTGACGCTAACCCGAGTTGTGCTGACGCTAACCCGAGTTGTCCTGACGCTAACCCTAGTTGTCCTGCCGCTAACCCTAGTTGTCCTGACGCTAACCCGAGTTATCCTGACGCTAACCCTAGTTGTCCTGACGCTAACCCTAGTTGTCCTGGCGCTAACCCTAGTTATCCTGACGCTAACCCTAGTTGTCCTGACGCTAACCCTAGTTGTCCTGGTGCTAACCCTAGTTGTCCTGGCGCTAACCCTAGTTGTCCTGACGCTAACCCGAGTTGTCCTGACGCTAACCCTAGTAGTCCTGACGCTAACCCTAGTTGTCCTGACGCTAACCCGAGTTGTCCTGACGCTAACCCGAGTTGTCCTGACGCTAACCCGAGTTGTCCTGACGCTTACCCGAGTAGTCCTGACGCTAACCCGAGTTGTCCTGACGCTAACACGAGTTGTCCTGGCGCTAACCCTAGTTGTCATGGCGCTAACCCTAGTTGTCCTGGCGCTAACCCTAGTTTTCCTGGCGCTAACCCTAGTTGTCCTGGCGCTAACCCTAGTTGTCCTGGCGCTAACCCTAGTTGTCCTGGTGCTAACCCTAGTTGTCCTGGCGCTAACCCTAGTTGTCCTGGCGCTAACCCTAGTTGTCCTGGCGCTAACCCTAGTTTTCCTGGCGCTAACCCTAGTTGTCCTGACGCTAACCCTAGTTGTCCTGAAGCTAACCCTAGTTGTCCTGACGCTAACCCTAGTTGTCCTGACGCTAACCCTACTTGTCCTGACTCTAAACGTAGTTGTCCTGACGCTAACCCTAGTTGTCCTGACGCTAACCCTAGTTGTCCTGACGCTAACCCTAGTTGTCCTGACGCTAACCCTAGTTGTCCTGACGCTTACCCTAGTTTTCCTGACGCTAACCCTAGTTGTCCTGACGCTAACCCTAGTTGTCCTGACGCTAACACTAGTTGTCCTGACGCTAACCCGAGTTGTCCTGACGCTAACCCTAGTTGTCCTGACGCTAACCTGAGTTGTCCTGACGCTAACCCTAGTTGTCCTGACGCTAACCCGAGTTGTCCTGACGCTAAACCGAGTTGTCCTGACGCTAACCCTAGTTGTCCTGACGCTAACCCGAGTTGTCCTGACGCTAACCCGAGTTGTCCTGACGCTAACCCGAGTTGTCCTGACGCTAACCCGAGTTGATCTGACGCTAACCCGAGTTGTCCTGATGCTAACCCGAGTTGTCCTGACGCTAACCCGAGTTGTCCTGAGGCTAACCCGAGTTGTCCTGACGCTAACCCGAGTTGTCCTGACGCTAACCCTAGTTGTCCTGACGCTAACCCGAGTTGTTCTGACGCTAAACCTAGTTGTCCTGATGCTAAACCTAGTTGTCCTGATGCTAACCCTAGTTGTCCTGACGCTAACCCTAGTTGTCCTGACTCTAACCCTAGTTGTCCTGACGCTAACCCTAGTTGTCCTGACGCTAACCCTAGTTGTGCTGACGCTAACCCTAGTTGTCCTGACGCTAACCCTAGTTGTCCTGACGCTAACCCTAGTTGTCCTGACGCTAACCCTAGTTGTCCTGACGCTAACCCTAGTTGTCCTGACGCTAACCCGAGTTGTCCTGACGCTATCCCTAGTAGTCCTGACGCTAACCCTAGTTGTCCTGACGCTAACCCGAGTTGTCCTGACGCTAACCCGAGTTGTCCTGACGCTATCCCGAGTTGTCCTGACGCTAACTCGAGTTGTCCTGACGCTTACCCGAGTAGTCCTGACGCTAACCCGAGTTGTCCTGACGCTAACCCGAGTTGTCCTGACGCTAACCCGAGTTGTTCTGACGCTAACCCGAGTTGTCCTGACGCTAACCCGAGTTGTCCTGACGCTAACCCGAGTTGTCCTGACGCTAACCCTAGTTGTCCTGCCGCTAACCCTAGTTGTCCTGACGCTAACCCGAGTTATCCTGACGCTAACCCTAGTTGTCCTGACGCTAACCCTAGTTGTCCTGGCGCTAACCCTAGTTATCCTGACGCTAACCCTAGTTGTCCTGACGCTAACCCTAGTTGTCCTGGTGCTAACCCTAGTTGTCCTGGCGCTAACCCTAGTTGTCCTGACGCTAACCCTAGTTGTCCTGGCGCTAACCCTAGTTGTCCTGACGCTAACCCTAGTTGTCCTGGCGCTAACCCTAGTTGTCCTGGCGCTAACCCTAGTTGTCCTGGTGCTAACCCTAGTTGTCCTGGCGCTAACCCTAGTTGTCCTGACGCTAACCCGAGTTGTCCTGACGCTAACCCCAGTAGTCCTGACGCTAACCCTAGTTGTCCTGACGCTAACCCGAGTTGTCCTGACGCTAACCCGAGTTGTCCTGACGCTAACCCGAGTTGTCCTGACGCTTACCCGAGTAGTCCTGACGCTAACCCGAGTTGTCCTGACGCTAACCCGAGTTGTTCTGACGCTAACCCGAGTTGTCCTGACGCTAACCCGAGTTGTCCTGTCGCTAACCCGAGTTGTCCTGACGCTAACCCGAGTTGTCCTGACGCTAACCCCAGTAGTCCTGACGCTAACCCTAGTTGTCCTGACGCTAACCCGAGTTGTCCTGACGCTAACCCGAGTTGTCCTGACGCTAACCCGAGTTGTCCTGACGCTTACCCGAGTAGTCCTGACGCTAACCCGAGTTGTCCTGACGCTAACCCGAGTTGTTCTGACGCTAACCCGAGTTGTCCTGACGCTAACCCGAGTTGTCCTGTCGCTAACCCGAGTTGTCCTGACGCTAACCCTAGTTGTCCTGCCGCTAACCCTAGTTGTCCTGACGCTAACCTGAGTTATCCTGACGCTAACCCTAGTTGTCCTGACGCTAACCCTAGTTGTCCTGGCGCTAACCCTAGTTGTCCTGACGCTAACCCTAGTTGTCCTGACGCTAACCCTAGTTGTCCTGGTGCTAACCCTAGTTGTCCTGACGCTAACCCTAGTTGTCCTGACGCTAACCCTAGTTCTCCTGGCGCTAACCCTAGTTGTCCTGACGCTAACCCTAGTTGTCCTGACGCTAACCCTAGTTGTCCTGACGCTAACCCGAGTTGTCCTGACGCTAACCCGAGTTGTCCTGACGCTAACCCGAGTTGTCCTGACGCTAACCCGAGTTGATCTGACGCTAACCCGAGTTGTCCTGACGCTAACCCGAGTTGTCCTGACGCTAACCCGAGTTGTCCTGAGGCTAACCCGAGTTGTCCTGACGCTAACCCGAGTTGTCCTGACGCTAACCCTAGTTGTCCTGACGCTAACCCGAGTTGTTCTGATGCTAAACCTAGTTGTCCTGACGCTAAACCTAGTTGTCCTGACGCTAACCCTAGTTGTCCTGACGCTAACCCTAGTTGTCCTGACGCTAACCCTAGTTGTCCTGACTCTAACCCTAGTTGTCCTTACGCTAACCCTAGTTGTCCTGACGCTAACCCTAGTTGTCCTGACGCTAACCCTAGTTGTCCTGACGCTAACCCTAGTTGTCCTGACGCTAACCCTAGTTGTCCTGACGCTAACCCGAGTTGTCCTGACGCTAACCCTAGTTGTCCTGACGCTAACCCGAGTTGTCCTGACGCTAACCCTAGTAGTCCTGACGCTAACCCTAGTTGTCCTGACGCTAACCCGAGTTGTCCTGACGCTAACCCGAGTTGTCCTGACGCTAACCCGAGTTGTCCTGACGCTTACCCGAGTAGTCCTGACGCTAACCCGAGTTGTCCTGACGCTAACCCGAGTTGTCCTGACGCTAACCCGAGTTGTTCTGACGCTAACCCGAGTTGTCCTGACGCTAACCCGAGTTGTCCTGACGCTAACCCGAGTTGTCCTGACGCTAACCCTAGTTGTCCTGCCGCTAACCCTAGTTGTCCTGACGCTAACCTGAGTTATCCTGACGCTAACCCTAGTTGTCCTGACGCTAACCCTAGTTGTCCTGGCGCTAACCCTAGTTGTCCTGACGCTAACCCTAGTTGTCCTGACGCTAACCCTAGTTGTCCTGGTGCTAACCCTAGTTGTCCTGACGCTAACCCTAGTTGTCCTGACGCTAACCCTAGTTGTCCTGGCGCTAACCCTAGTTGTCCTGACGCTAACCCTAGTTGTCCTGGCGCTAACCCTAGTTGTCCTGGCGCTAACCCTAGTTGTCCTGGTGCTAACCCTAGTTGTCCTGGTGCTAACCCTAGTTGTCCTGACGCTAACCCTAGTTGTCCTGACGCTAACCCAAGTTGTCCTGACGCTAACCCTAGTTGTCCTGACGCTAACCCTAGTTGTCCTGACGCCAACCCTAGTTGTCCTGACGTTAACCCTAGTTGTCCTGACGCTAACCCTAGTTGTCCTGACGCTAACAATAGTTGTCCTGACGCTAACCCTAGTTGTCCAGGCGCTAACCCTAGTTGTCCTGGCGCTAACCCTAGTTGTCCTGACGCTAACCCTAGTTGTCCTGACGCTAACCCTAGTTGTCCTGACGCTAACCCTAGTTGTCCTGGCGCTAACCCTAGTTGTCCTGACGCTAACCCTAGTTGTCCTGACGCTAACCCTATTTGTTCCGACGCTAACCCTAGTTGTCCTGGCGCTAACCCTAGTTGTCCTGGCGCTAACCCTAGTTGTCCTGACGCTAACCCTAGTTGTCCTGGCGCTAACCCTAGTTGTCCTGACGCTAACCCTAGTTGTCCTGGCGCTAACCCTAGTTGTCCTGGCGCTAACCCTTGTTGTCCTGGCGCTCACCCTAGTTGTCCTGGCGCTCACCCTAGTTGTCCTGGCGCTCACCCTAGTTGTCCTGGCGCTAACCCTAGTTGTCCTGGCGCTAACCCTAGTTGTCCTGGCGCTAACCCTAGTTTTCCTGGCGCTAACCCTAGTTGTCCTGGCGCTAACCCTAGTTGTCTTGGCGCTAACCCTAGTTGTCCTGGTGCTAACCCTAGTTGTCCTGGCGCTAACCCTAGTTGTCCTGGCGCTAACCCTAGTTTTCCTGGCGCTAACCCTAGTTGTCCTGACGCTAACCCTAGTTGTCCTGACGCTAACCCTAGTTGTCCTGACGCTAACCCTAGTTGTCCTGGCGCTAACCCTAGTTGTCCTGACGCTAACCCTAGTTGTCCTGGCGCTAACCCTAGTTGTCCTGGCGCTAACCCTAGTTGTCCTGGTGCTAACCCTAGTTGTCCTGGTGCTAACCCTAGTTGTCCTGACGCTAACCCTAGTTGTCCTGACGCTAACCCAAGTTGTCCTGACGCTAACCCTAGTTGTCCTGACGCTAACCCTAGTTGTCCTGACGCCAACCCTAGTTGTCCTGACGTTAACCCTAGTTGTCCTGACGCTAACCCTAGTTGTCCTGACGCTAACCCTAGTTGTCCTGACGCTAACCCTAGTTGTCCAGGCGCTAAGCCTAGTTGTCCTGGCGCTAACCCTAGTTGTCCTGACGCTAACCCTAGTTGTCCTGATGCTAACCCTAGTTGTCCTGACGCTAACCCTAGTTGTCCTGGCGCTAACCCTAGTTGTCCTGACGCTAACCCTAGTTGTCCTGACGCTAACCCTATTTGTTCCGACGCTAACCCTAGTTGTCCTGGCGCTAACCCTAGTTGTCCTGGCGCTAACCCTAGTTGTCCTGACGCTAACCCTAGTTGTCCTGGCGCTAACCCTAGTTGTCCTGACGCTAACCCTAGTTGTCCTGGCGCTAACCCTAGTTGTCCTGGCGCTAACCCTAGTTGTCCTGGCGCTCACCCTAGTTGTCCTGGCGCTCACCCTAGTTGTCCTGGCGCTCACCCTAGTTGTCCTGGCGCTAACCCTAGTTGTCCTGGCGCTAACCCTAGTTGTCCTGGCGCTAACCCTAGTTTTCCTGGCGCTAACCCTAGTTGTCCTGGCGCTAACCCTAGTTGTCTTGGCGCTAACCCTAGTTGTCCTGGTGCTAACCCTAGTTGTCCTGGCGCTAACCCTAGTTGTCCTGGCGCTAACCCTAGTTTTCCTGACGCTAACCCTAGTTGTCCTGACGCTAACCCTAGTTGTCCTGAAGCTAACCCTAGTTGTCCTGGCGCTAACCCTAGTTGTCCTGACGCTAACCCTACTTGTCCTGACTCTAAACGTAGTTGTCCTGACGCTAACCCTAGTTGTCCTGACGCTAACCCTAGTTGTCCTGACGCTAACCCTAGTTGTCCTGACGCTAACCCTAGTTGTCCTGACGCTTACCCTAGTTTTCCTGACGCTAACCCTAGTTGTCCTGACGCTAACCCTAGTTGTCCTGACGCTAACCCTAGTTGTCCTGACGCTAACCCGAGTTGTCCTGACGCTAACCCTAGTTGTCCTGACGCTAACCCGAGTTGTCCTGACGCTAACCCTAGTTGTCCTGACGCTAACCCGAGTTGTCCTGACGCTAACCCGAGTTGTCCTGACGCTAACCCTAGTTGTCCTGACGCTAACCCGAGTTGTCCTGACGCTAACCCGAGTTGTCCTGACGTTAACCCGAGTTGATCTGACGCTAACCCGAGTTGTCCTGACGCTAACCCTAGTAGTCCTGACGCTAACCCTAGTTGTCCTGACGCTAACCCGAGTTGTCCTGACGCTAACCCGAGTTGTCCTGACGCTAACCCGAGTTGTCCTGACGCTTACCCGAGTAGTCCTGACGCTAACCCGAGTTGTCCTGACGCAAACCCGAGTTGTCCTGACGCTAACCCGAGTTGTTCTGACGCTAACCCGAGTTGTCCTGACGCTAACCCGAGTTGTCCTGACGCTAACCCGAGTTGTCCTGACGCTAACCCTAGTTGTCCTGGTGCTAACCCTAGTTGTCCTGGCGCTAACCCTAGTTGTCCTGGCGCTAACCCTAGTTTTCCTGGCGCTAACCCTAGTTGTCCTGACGCTAACCCTAGTTGTCCTGAAGCTAACCCTAGTTGTCCTGGCGCTAACCCTAGTTGTCCTGACGCTAACCCTACTTGTCCTGACTCTAAACGTAGTTGTCCTGACGCTAACCCTAGTTGTCCTGACGCTAACCCTAGTTGTCCTGACGCTAACCCTAGTTGTCCTGACGCTAACCCTAGTTGTCCTGACGCTTACCCTAGTTTTCCTGACGCTAACCCTAGTTGTCCTGACGCTAACCCTAGTTGTCCTGACGCTAACCCTAGTTGTCCTGACGCTAACCCGAGTTGTCCTGACGCTAACCCTAGTTGTCCTGACGCTAACCCGAGTTGTCCTGACGCTAACCCTAGTTGTCCTGACGCTAACCCGAGTTGTCCTGACGCTAACCCGAGTTGTCCTGACGCTAACCCTAGTTGTCCTGACGCTAACCCGAGTTGTCCTGACGCTAACCCGAGTTGTCCTGACGCTAACCCGAGTTGATCTGACGCTAACCCGAGTTGTCCTGACGCTAACCCTAGTAGTCCTGACGCTAACCCTAGTTGTCCTGACGCTAACCCGAGTTGTCCTGACGCTAACCCGAGTTGTCCTGACGCTAACCCGAGTTGTCCTGACGCTTACCCGAGTAGTCCTGACTAGTGTTGAGCGATACCTTCCGATATCAGGAAATATCGTATCGGATTGGATCGGGCCGATACCCAAAAAGTATCGGATATCGCCGATTCCGATACCGGAAACCAATGCAAGTCAATGGGACACAAATATCGGAATGAAAATAAACCCTTTCTTTCCTTGTAGGTTAATTCTACATGAAGTAAAACAACTAAGAATAATGTAGAATGACATGAAAAGCCGGCAATTCATCAGCGGCATTCACCGGTACCCGACAATTTACAACAGAAAGAATAGAGCTTCACACATAGATTAGATAGATAGAAACATGTCAGTCACATATATATGAAGCACAGTGACAGTGTTGCTTACTGTACTTGTCATTTAGTGTAAAGGATTTATTAAAAAAAATATTAGTGTTTTCATGCACTGTCTCTTTAAAAAAGCCGGCCGGCAATTCAGCATCTGTACCCGACAATTTATAACAGACAGAATAGAGCTTCACACATAGATTAGATAGATAGAAACATGTCAGTCACATATATAATAAGTACAGTGACAGTGTTGCTTACAGAACTTGTCATTTAGTGTAAAGGATTTATTTAAAAAAATAATAGTGTTTTCATGCACCGTCTCTTTAAGAAAGCCGGCCGGCAATTCAGTATCTGTACCCGACAATTTAGAATAGAAGGAATAGAGAATCACACATAGATTAGATAGATAGAAACATGTCAGTCACATATATATGAAGTACAGTGACAGTGTTGATTACTGTACTTGTCATTTAGTGTTAAAATAAAGGATTTATTTAAAAAAAAATTGGCGTGGGGTTCCCCTTAATTTTAGGCTCTAGCGGAGGTTAAGCAGACAGCTGGGGCAAATGTTTGAAGCCTGGGAAGGGGGTAATACCCACGGAGCTTCCCAGGCTACTAATATCAGCCCCCAGCTGAATACCTAGCCTTTACTAGCTATTAAAATGGGGGACCCCCCCAAAAAAATGACGTGGGGTCCCCCCTAATTTAATAGCTAGCACAGGCTAGGCAGACAGCTGGGGGCTGATATTAATAGCCCAGGAAGGGTGCCATGAATATTGGCCCCCTCCCAGGCTAGAAACACCAGCCGTCAGCCGCCCCAGAAATGGCGCATCCATAGGATGCGCCAATTCTGGCACTTAGCCTCGCTCTTCCACGCTGCCCAGGTGCGGTGGCAGGGGGTAATAGGGTTGGGGTTGATGTCAGCTTATAATGCCAGCTGACATCAAGCCCAGGTTAGTAATGGAGAGGCGTCTATAAGACACCCCCATTACTAACCCCATAGTCAAAGTTAAAAGAAAACACAAACACCCAGAGTAAAGTCCTTTAATTGAAATAAAGACACAATTCTTTATTGTTCTAAATTAAACCATACTTACCATCACGCCCATTCCAGCTGAAGCCAACGATCTCCTGCAATAAAAGAAAAATAATAAAGCAACCTCATCCTTACCTTTTCATGGTTCCCAGGACAGCTTCAGCTCTGCTACATCGAGATGACAGGCTGGACCGCAGCAGAAAGCTGCCATCCAGCCTGTTATCCCGCAGACACTGAGAAGCGCAGGCATGCTTGCGCTCCTCAGTGTCTCTCTGTGACGTCATCCAGATGAGCCGAGTTCATGTCCAATGAACTCAGCTCACCTCATGCACGTCACTGACAGCGTGGGAAAATTCTCCTGCACTCAGCGCTTCAGCGTGAGAATTCTCCCACGCTGTCAGTGACATACATGAAGTGAGCGGAGTTCATTGGACATGACCTCGGCTCATCTGGATGCCGTCACAGCCAGACACTGAGGAGTGGAAGTATGCCTGCGCTTCTCAGTGTCTGCGGGATGACAGGATGGATGGCAGCGTTCTGCTGCGGTCCAGCCTGTCATCTCGATGTAGCAGAGCTGAAGCTGTCGTGGGAGCCATGGAAAGGTAAGGATGAGGTTGCTTTATTATTTTACTTTTATTGCAGGAGATCGTTGGCTTCAGCTGGAATGGGCGTGGTGGTAAGTATGGTTTAATTTAGAACAATAAAGAATTGTGTCTTTATTTCAATTAAAGGACTTTTTTCTGGGTGTTGTGTTTTTTTAAATACTTTACTAGAAATTCATGGTGGTCATGTCTAATATTGGCGTGACCCCATGAATTTTGGGCTTAGGGCCAGCTGATAATGCCAAGCTGGCCTTAACCCCTTTATTACCCAGTGAGCCACCGCACCAGGGCCCTGGATGAGTTGGGTACAGCGCCAGAAGATGGCGCTTCTATGAACGCGCCATTTTCTGGGGCGGCTGCGGACTGCAATTTGCAGCGGGGGTGGCCCAGAAAGCTTGGGCCTCCCTGCGCTGCGGATTCCAGCCCCCAGCTGCCTAGTTGTATCTGGCTGGGCACAAAAATAGGGCGAAGCCCCACGCATTTTTTTTTAAAATTATTTCATGAAATTCATGGAATAATTAAGAAAAAAAGGGCTTCCCTATATTGTTGTGTCCAACCAGGTACAAATAGGCAGCTGGTGGTTGGGGGCAGCCCATTCCTGCCTGCTGTACCTGGCTGGACACAAATATAGTGCGAAGCCCCACGTCAATTTTTTTTTAATTATTTCATGAAATAATTTTTTTAAAAAAGGGCTTCCCTATATTGTTGTGTCCGGCCAGGTACAAATAGGCAGCTGGTGGTTGGGGGCAGCCTGTTCCTGCCTGCTGTACCTGGCTGGACACAAATATAGGGCGAAGCCCCACGTCAATTTTTTTTAAAATAAGTCCTTTATTTTAACACTAAATGACATTTGAGGAGTTAATAAAGATGCAGTCCCTAAATTATTATTTATTTTTTAATTAATTTTTCCCAAAACTTTTGACGTGGGCTTCGCCATATTTTTGTATGCCAGCCAGGTACAGCATCCAGCTTCTATGAACGCGCCATTTTCCGGGGTGGCTGCGCACTGCAATTTTCAGCGGGGGGAGGGGGGGGGCAGAAAGCTTGGGCCTCCCTGCGCTGCAGATTCCATCCCCCAGCTGCCTAGTTGTACCTGGCTGGACACAAAAATAGGGAGAAGCTTCACGTATTTTTTTTTTTTAATTATTTCATGAAATTCATGAAATAATTAAGAAAAAAAGGGCTTCCCTATATTGTTGTGTCCAACCAGGTACAAATAGGCAGCTGGTGGTTGGGGGCAGCCCGTTCCTGCCTGCTGTACCTGGCTGGACACAAATATAGTGCGAAGCCCCACGTCAATTTTTTTTAAATCATTTCAGGAAATTCATGAAATAATTTAAAAAAATTGATGTGGGGCTTCGCCCTATATTTGTGTCCAGTCAGGTACAGCAGGCAGGAACGGGCTGCCCCCAACCACCAGCAGCCTATTTGTACCTAGCCGGACACAACAATATAGGGAAGCCCTTTTTTTCTGAATTATTCCATGAATTTCATGAATTTAAAAAAAAAAAAACGTGGAGCTTCGCCCTATTTTTGTGTCCAGCCAGGTACAACTAGGCAGCTGGGGGCTGGAATCTGCAGCGCAGGGAGGCCCAAGCTTTCTGGGCCCCACCCGCTGCAAATTGCAGTCCGCAGCCGCCCCGGAAAATGGCGCGTTCATAGAAGCGCCATCTTCTGGCGCTGTACCCAACTCATCCAGGGCCCTGATGCGGTGGCTCACTGGGTAATAAAGGGGTTAAGGCCAGCTTGGCATTATCAGCTGGCCCTAAGCCCGAAATTCATGGGGTCACGCCAATATTAGACATGACCACCATGAATTTCTAGTAAAGTATTTAAAAAAAACACAAACACCCAGAAAAAAGTCCTTTAATTGAAATAAACACACAATTCTTTATTGTTCTAAATTAAACCATACTTACCATCACGCCCATTCCAGCTGAAGCCAACGATCTCCTGCAATAAAAGAAAAATAATAAAGCAACCTCATCCTTACCTTTCCATGGCTCCCACGACGGCTCCAGCTCTGCTACATCGAGATGACAGGCTGGACCGCAGCAGAACGCTGCCATCCAGCCTGTCATCCCGCAGACACTGAGAAGCGCAGGCATACTTCCACTCCTCAGTGTCTGGCTGTGACGGCATCCAGATGAGCCGACAATGAACTCGGCTCACCTCATGTACGTCACTGACAGCGTGGGAGAATTCTCCTGCACTCAGCGCTTCAGCGTGAGAATTTTCCCACGCTGTCAGTGACGTGCATGAGGTGAGGTCATGTCCCATGAACTCGGCGCACCTCATGCACGTCACTGACAGCGTGGGAGAATTCTCACGCTGAAGCGCTGAGTGCAGGAGAATTTTCCCACGCTGTCAGTGACGTGCATGAGGTGAGCTGAGTTCATTGGACATGACCTCGGCTCATCTGGATGACGTCACAGAAAGACACTGAGGAGCGCAAGCATGCCTGCGCTTCTCAGTGTCCGCGGGATGACAGGCTGGATGGCAGCGTTCTGCTGCGGTCCAGCCTGTCATCTCGATGTAGCAGAGCTGAAGCTGTCCTGGGAACCATGGAAAGGTAAGGATGAGGTTGCTTTATTATTTTACTTTTATTGCAGGAGATCGTTGGCTTCAGCTGGAATGGGTGTGGCGGTAAGTATGGTTTAATTTAGAACAATAAAGAATTGTGTCTTTATTTCAATTAAAGGACTTTTTTCTGGGTGTTTGTGTTTTTTTTAAATACTTTACTAGAAATTCATGGCGGTCATGTCTAATATTGGCGTGACCCCATGAATTTCGGGCTTAGGGCCAGCTGATAATGCCAAGCTGGCCTTAACCCCTTTATTACCCAGTGAGCCACCGCACCAGGGCCCTGGATGAGTTGGGTACAGCGCCAGAAGATGGCGCTTCTATGAACGCGCCATTTTCCGGGGCGGCTGCGGACTGCAATTTGCAGCGGGTGGGACCCAGAAAGCTTGGGTCTCCCTGCGCTGCAGATTCCAGCCCCCAGCTGCCTAGTTGTACCTGGCTGGACACAAAAATAGGGCGAAGCGCCACACATTTTTTTTTTAATTATTTCATGAAATTCATGGAATAATTAAGAAAAAAAGGGCTTCCCTATATTGTTGTGTCCGGCTAGGTACAAATAGGCAGCTGGTGGTTGGGGGCAGCCCGTTCCTGCCTGCTGTACCTGGCTGGACACAATTATAGGGCGAAGCCCCACATAATTTTTTTTTAATTATTTCATGAATTTCCTGAAATAATTAAAAAAAAATTGACGTGGGGCTTCACACTATATTTGTGTCCAGCCAGGTACAGCAGGCAGGAACGGGCTGCCCCCAACCACCAGCAGCCTATTTGTACCTAGCCGGACACAACAATATAGGGAAGCCCTTTTTTTCTTAATTATTCCATGAATTTCATGAAATAATTAAAAAAAAAAAAACGTGGAGCTTCTCCCTATTTTTGTGTCCAGCCAGGTACAACTAGGCAGCTGGGGGATGGAATCTGCAGCGCAGGGAGGCCCAAGCTTTTTGCCCTCCCCCCCCCCGCTGAAAATTGCAGTCCGCGGCCGCCCCGGAAAATGGCGCGTTCATAGAAGCTGGATGCTGTACCTGGCTGGCATACAAAAATATGGCGAAGCCCACGTCAAAAGTTTTGGGAAAAATTTATTAAAAAATAAATAATAATTTAGGGACTGCATCTTTATTAAGTCCTCAAATGTCATTTAGTGTTAAAATAAAGGATTTATTTAAAAAAAAAATGGCGTGGGATCCCCCATAATTTTAGTCTCTAGCGGAGGTTAAGCAGACGGCTGGGGCAGATGTTTGAAGCCTGGGAAGGGGGTAAAACCCACGGAGCTTCCCAGGCTACTAATATCAGCCCCCAGCTGAATACCTAGCCTTTACTAGCTATTAAAATGGGGGACCCCCCAAAAAAAAATGACGTGGGGTCCCCTCTATTTTAATAGCTAGCAAAGGCTAGGCAGACAGCTGGGGGCTGATATTAATAGCTCAGGAAGGGTGCCATGAATATTGGCCCCCTCCCAGGCTAGAAACACCAGCCGTCAGCCGCCCCAGAAATGGCGCATCCATAGGATGCGCCAATTCTGGCACTTAGCCTCGCTCTTCCACGCTGCCCTGGTGCGGTGGCAGGGGGTAATAGTGGTGGGGTTCATGTCAGCGCCAGCTGCCATGAAGCCCAGGTTAGTAATGATGGCCGTCTATATGACACCCCCATTACTAACCTACAAAGTGTTAAAAAGAAAAAACACACTACACCCAGAAAAAAATAATTTATTTGAAATAAAACACCATTTTATTTAATTCTTAGTTTACTAAAAAAAAAATAGTTACCTGTCCACGTTCCTGCGCTGATCTCCCATGCACAGCTGTCACATCTGGAGATGGTGACAGCTGTGCATGGCTGCTGTAAGCTCACGCTGCCGGGAACACGTCCGCTCCCGGCAGCGGGAGCCACTGACTGAGGTCACCGGAGTGCATTCAGGCAGCGCAGCTCCGGAGACCTCCTTTACGGCAGTGCTGTACCGTGGGAATTTCTCACGATACAGCAGTGCCGTAAAGGAGCTAACCGGAGCAGCGCTGCCTGAACTCCGGTGAACCCTTACGGCCCCGTCATTCTAGCGGCGGCAGCGGTTCAGAGCGGTCACATTCTATGTGGCTGCTCTGAACTGGAGATCTTCGTGGGACACTCGTGGACTACTACGGAGGGGTAAGGATAAGGTTGTGGTTTATTATTTTATATTTTATTACAGGAGATCGATGGCTTCGGGGAATTAGGTGTCTTGGTGAGTATAGGTGTAGTTTTTTATTTTTTACTTTATTTTAGGTGGCGATCGGCGGGGACAGGTAATGTATGAACTAATTTCTTTTAGGTAACCACTGGCCACCAATGACATGTATTTAACATTTATTGGGGACACAGTAGGGCAATTTAAATAGCAGGATCAGGCTGATGGGAACTACTGCTCCCATCGAGCTGATCCTGCTGGCAGGAGTGGACGGGGGACAGACATAGGCCGATGGGAGTAGTAGTGTCACATCGGCCTATGTCTGCCCGCACACACACCCGCACACACACACCCCGCACACACACCCGCACACACACCCCGCACACACACACACCCCGCACACACACACACCCCGCACACACTAATCATGACGGGTCCGGGACGTGAGGCTGACCTGTGCGGCCGTGGGAAAGTTGATGTGAGTTCATGCAGTCAAGCATGAACTCACATGAACCCTCTGAGGGCACCGCGGCTACTTCAAATGAACAGCTGATCGGCATCACCTGATACCTCAGCTGTTCATTTGAAATAACCGGCGGGAAAGCGCAGCACAGAACGGGAAAGCCGGCGGTGAAGTCTTTTCACTGCCGGCTTCCCCGCCCGGGTCCTTCGCTCCTTGGTGCTGCGCTCCCCGCCCGGTCCTAATTTACGATCGGGATGGGAGGTGGCGAGGGGAGCGGAGGATCGGGGTGGGAGGCTGCGGGGAAGCAGTATGGGGCTGCGTGATTGTTTAAAAGCCGGCGGCTTTTTACCGCGCGCCGGCTTTTAAACAATCAGGAGAATTCTCCCACGCTGGGATGGCATTCTGATGACAGGCTGGATCGCGCTGCCATCCAGCTTGTCATCCTTCAGAGACACTGCAGAGCGCAGGCATTATGGGAACTTCCGATTCCGGTATTCGATATTATAAAAGTATCGGAATTAAGTATCGGAATTCCGATACAGTGAATATCGGCCGATACCCGATATTTCAGTATCGGAATGCTCAACACTAGTCCTGACGCTAACCCGAGTTGTCCTGACGCAAACCCGAGTTGTCCTGCCGCTAACCCGAGTTGTTCTGACGCTAACCCGAGTTGTCCTGACGCTAACCCGAGTTGTCCTGACGCTAACCCGAGTTGTCCTGACGCTAACCCTAGTTGTCCTGCCGCTAACCCTAGTTGTCCTGACGCTAACCTGAGTTATCCTGACGCTAACCCTAGTTGTCCTGACGCTAACCCTAGTTGTCCTGGCGCTAACCCTAGTTGTCCTGACGCTAACCCTAGTTGTCCTGACGCTAACCCTAGTTGTCCTGGTGCTAACCCTAGTTGTCCTGACGCTAACCCTAGTTGTCCTGACGCTAACCCTAGTTGTCCTGGCGCTAACCCTAGTTGTCCTGACGCTAACCCTAGTTGTCCTGGCGCTAACCCTAGTTGTCCTGGCGCTAACCCTAGTTGTCCTGGTGCTAACCCTAGTTGTCCTGGCGCTAACCCTAGTTGTCCTGACGCTAACCCTAGTTGTCCTGACGCTAACCCAAGTTGTCCTGACGCTAACCCTAGTTGTCCAGACGCTAACCCTAGTTGTCCTGACGCCAACCCTAGTTGTCCTGACGTTAACCCTAGTTGTCCTGACGCTAACCCTAATTGTCCTGACGCTAACCCTAGTTGTCCTGACGCTAACCCTAGTTGTCCTGGCGCTAACCCTAGTTGTCCTGGCGCTAACCCTAGTTGTCCTGGCGCTAACCCTAGTTGTCCTGACGCTAACCCTAGTTGTCCTGACGCTAACCCTAGTTGTCCTGACGCTAACCCTAGTTGTCCTGGTGCTAACCCTAGTTGTCCTGACGCTAACCCTAGTTGTCCTGACGCTAACCCTATTTGTTCCGACGCTAACCCTAGTTGTCCTGGCGCTAACCCTAGTTGTCCTGGCGCTAACCCTAGTTGTCCTGACGCTAACCCTAGTTGTCCTGGCGCTAACCCTAGTTGTCCTGACGCTAACCCTAGTTGTCCTGGCGCTAACCCTAGTTGTCCTGACGCTAACCCTACTTGTCCTGACTCTAAACGTAGTTGTCCTGATGCTAACCCTAGTTGTTCTGACGCTAACCCTAGTTGTCCTGACGCTAACCCTAGTTGTCCTGACGCTAACCCTAGTTGTCCTGACGCTAACCCTAGTTGTCCTGACGCTTACCCTAGTTTTCCTGACGCTAACCCTAGTTGTCCTGACGCTAACCCTAGTTGTCCTGACGCTAACCCTAGTTGTCCTGACGCTAACCCTAGTTGTCCTGACGCTAACCCTAGTTGTCCTGACGCTAACCCGAGTTGTCCTGACGCTAACCCTAGTTGTCCTGACGCTAACCCTAGTTGTCCTGACGCTAACCCGAGTTGTCCTGACGCTAACCCGAGTTGTCCTGACGCTAACCCGAGTTGTCCTGACGCTAACCCGAGTTGATCTGACGCTAACCCGAGTTGTCCTGACGCTAACCCGAGTTGTCCTGACGCTAACCCGAGTTGTCCTGAGGCTAACCCGAGTTGTCCTGACGCTAACCCGAGTTGTCCTGACGCTAACCCTAGTTGTCCTGGCGCTAACCCTAGTTGTCCTGGCGCTAACCCTAGTTGTCCTGGTGCTAACCCTAGTTGTCCTGGTGCTAACCCTAGTTGTCCTGACGCTAACCCTAGTTGTCCTGACGCTAACCCAAGTTGTCCTGACGCTAACCCTAGTTGTCCTGACGCTAACCCTAGTTGTCCTGACGCCAACCCTAGTTGTCCTGACGTTAACCCTAGTTGTCCTGACGCTAACCCTAGTTGTCCTGACGCTAACCCTAGTTGTCCTGACGCTAACCCTAGTTGTCCAGGCGCTAACCCTAGTTGTCCTGGCGCTAACCCTAGTTGTCCTGACGCTAGCCCTAGTTGTCCTGACGCTAACCCTAGTTGTCCTGACGCTAACCCTAGTTGTCCTGGCGCTAACCCTAGTTGTCCTGATGCTAACCCTAGTTGTCCTGACGCTAACCCTATTTGTTCCGACGCTAACCCTAGTTGTCCTGGCGCTAACCCTAGTTGTCCTGGCGCTAACCCTAGTTGTCCTGACGCTAACCCTAGTTGTCCTGGCGCTAACCCTAGTTGTCCTGACGCTAACCCTAGTTGTCCTGGCGCTAACCCTAGTTGTCCTGGCGCTAACCCTAGTTGTCCTGGCGCTCACCCTAGTTGTCCTGGCGCTCACCCTAGTTGTCCTGGCGCTCACCCTAGTTGTCCTGGCGCTAACCCTAGTTGTCCTGGCGCTAACCCTAGTTGTCCTGGCGCTAACCCTAGTTGTCCTGGTGCTAACCCTAGTTGTCCTGGCGCTAACCCTAGTTGTCCTGGCGCTAACCCTAGTTTTCCTGGCGCTAACCCTAGTTGTCCTGACGCTAACCCTAGTTGTCCTGAAGCTAACCCTAGTTGTCCTGGCGCTAACCCTAGTTGTCCTGACGCTAACCCTACTTGTCCTGACTCTAAACGTAGTTGTCCTGACGCTAACCCTAGTTGTCCTGACGCTAACCCTAGTTGTCCTGACGCTAACCCTAGTTGTCCTGACGCTAACCCTAGTTGTCCTGACGCTAACCCTAGTTGTCCTGACGCTTACCCTAGTTTTCCTGACGCTAACCCTAGTTGTCCTGACGCTAACCCTAGTTGTCCTGACGCTAACCCTAGTTGTCCTGACGCTAACCCGAGTTGTCCTGACGCTAACCCTAGTTGTCCTGACGCTAACCCTAGTTGTCCTGACGCTAACCCGAGTTGTCCTGACGCTAACCCGAGTTGTCCTGACGCTAACCCTAGTTGTCCTGACGCTAACCCGAGTTGTCCTGACGCTAACCCGAGTTGTCCTGACGCTAACCCGAGTTGATCTGACTCTAACCCGAGTTGTCCTGACGCTAACCCTAGTAGTCCTGACGCTAACCCTAGTTGTCCTGACGCTAACCCGAGTTGTCCTGACGCTAACCCGAGTTGTCCTGACGCTAACCCGAGTTGTCCTGACGCTTACCCGAGTAGTCCTGACGCTAACCCGAGTTGTCCTGACGTAAACCCGAGTTGTCCTGACTAGTGTTGAGCCACCCCCATAGTGTTCGGGTTCGGTTCGGTTCGTCGAACACCGGGATGTTCGAGGAACTGTTCGTCGAACTGTTCGTCGAACACCTTAGAACACCGTCGAACACCGTTAAAACCAATGGCAGGCAAACAAAAACACATAGAAACACATAGAAAACACCTGCAAAGGTGTCCAAAAGCTGACAAACTGCTCAGAAGACACTCTCTTTAAAAAAGCCGGCCGGCAAATTCAGCAGCGGCATACACCGGTACCCGACAATTTAGACAAGAAGGAATAGAGCATCACACAGAGATTAGATAGATAGAAATATGTCAGTCACACATATAAGAAGCACAGTGACAGTGTTGGTTACTGCACTTGTCATTTAGTGTAAAGGATTTATTAAAAAAAATATTAGTGTTTTCATGCACCGTCTCTTTAAAAAAGCCGGCCGGCAATTCAGCATCTGTACCCGACAATTTAGAACAGAAAGAATAGAGCTTCACACATAGATTAGATAGATAGAAACATGTCAGTCACATATATAATAAGTACAGTGATAGTGTTGCTTACTGTACTTGTCATTTAGTGTAAAGGATTTATTTAAAAAAATAATAGTGTTTTCATGCACTGTCTCTTTAAAAAAGCCGGCCGGCAATTCAGCAGCGGTACCCGACAATTTAGAACAGAAAGATAGAGCATCACACATAGATTAGATAGATAGAAACATGTCAGTCACATATATATGAAGTACAGTGATAGTGTTGGTTACTGTACTTGTCATTTAGTATTAAAATAAAGGATTTATTATTAAAAAAATTGGCGTGGGGTTCCCCTTAATTTTAGGC